>NC_139592.1:21594186-21666686 GCF_946808225.1 Silurus aristotelis
GAACAATCCTGTCGGAATGGCTTCAAATGGGGTTCCCCGAAAGAAAGCACGATTTCTCCCTGATATCAATGAGAAGAGCCGTGTCAAAGCCAGGTACAGTAACAAACACTGTACCAAACACCTCCAAAAACACCTGAAACACTTCCAACTAACTCAATAACTGCTTATGCAACTGGAATAGTATATAAGATTGGTTATATGACTACTTATAAACTTATTAATGATCAAAGACTGACTGGAAACTGTTAATGTCTACTTATAAAACTTGACAAAAGACTAATTATACACCTGTATAGTTATAATACTATGTAGAAGGGTATTTATACACCTGTATAGTTATAATACTATGTAGAAGGGTATTTATACACCTGTATAGTTATAATACTATGTAGAAGGGTATTTATACACCTGTTATAGTTATAATACTATGTAGAAGGGTAGTTATACACCTGTATAGTTATAATACTATGTAGAAGGGTATTTATACACCTGTTATAGTTATAATACTATGTAGAAGGGTAGTTATACACCTGTTATAGTTATAATACTATGTAGAAGGGTAGTTATACACCTGTTATAGTTATAATACTATGTAGAAGGGTAGTTATACACCTGTTATAGTTATAATACTATGTAGAAGGGTAGTTATACACCTGTTATAGTTATAATACTATGTAGAAGGGTAGTTATACACCTGTATAGTTATAATACTATGTAGAAGGGTAGTTATACACCTGTTATAGTTATAATACTATGTAGAAGGGTATTTATACACCTGTTATAGTTATAATACTATGTAGAAGGGTAGTTATACACCTGTTATAGTTATAATACTATGTAGAAGGGTATTTATACACCTGTTATAGTTATAATACTATGTAGAAGGGTAGTTATACACCTGTTATAGTTATAATACTATGTAGAAGGGTAGTTATACACCTGTTATAGTTATAATACTATGTAGAAGGGTAGTTATACACCTGTTATAGTTATAATACTATGTAGAAGGGTATTTATACACCTGTTATAGTTATAATACTATGTAGAAGGGTATTTATACACCTGTATAGTTATAATACTATGTAGAAGGGTATTTATACACCTGTTATAGTTATAATACTATGTAGAAGGGTAGTTATACACCTGTATAGTTATAATACTATGTAGAAGGGTATTTATACACCTGTTATAGTTATAATACTATGTAGAAGGGTAGTTATACACCTGTTATAGTTATAATACTATGTAGAAGGGTAGTTATACACCTGTTATAGTTATAATACTATGTAGAAGGGTAGTTATACACCTGTTATAGTTATAATACTATGTAGAAGGGTAGTTATACACCTGTATAGTTATAATACTATGTAGAAGGGTAGTTATACACCTGTTATAGTTATAATACTATGTAGAAGGGTATTTATACACCTGTTATAGTTATAATACTATGTAGAAGGGTAGTTATACACCTGTTATAGTTATAATACTATGTAGAAGGGTATTTATACACCTGTTATAGTTATAATACTATGTAGAAGGGTAGTTATACACCTGTTATAGTTATAATACTATGTAGAAGGGTAGTTATACACCTGTTATAGTTATAATACTATGTAGAAGGGTAGTTATACACCTGTTATAGTTATAATACTATGTAGAAGGGTATTTATACACCTGTTATAGTTATAATACTATGTAGAAGGGTATTTATACACCTGTATAGTTATAATACTATGTAGAAGGGTATTTATACACCTGTTATAGTTATAATACTATGTAGAAGGGTAGTTATACACCTGTATAGTTATAATACTATGTAGAAGGGTATTTATACACCTGTTATAGTTATAATACTATGTAGAAGGGTAGTTATACACCTGTTATAGTTATAATACTATGTAGAAGGGTAGTTATACACCTGTTATAGTTATAATACTATGTAGAAGGGTAGTTATACACCTGTTATAGTTATAATACTATGTAGAAGGGTAGTTATACACCTGTTATAGTTATAATACTATGTAGAAGGGTAGTTATACACCTGTATAGTTATAATACTATGTAGAAGGGTAGTTATACACCTGTTATAGTTATAATACTATGTAGAAGGGTATTTATACACCTGTTATAGTTATAATACTATGTAGAAGGGTAGTTATACACCTGTTATAGTTATAATACTATGTAGAAGGGTATTTATACACCTGTTATAGTTATAATACTATGTAGAAGGGTAGTTATACACCTGTTATAGTTATAATACTATGTAGAAGGGTAGTTATACACCTGTTATAGTTATAATACTATGTAGAAGGGTAGTTATACACCTGTTATAGTTATAATACTATGTAGAAGGGTAGTTATACACCTGTTATAGTTATAATACTATGTAGAAGGGTAGTTATACACCTGTTATAGTTATAATACTATGTAGAAGGGTATTTATACACCTGTTATAGTTATAATACTATGTAGAAGGGTATTTATACACCTGTTATAGTTATAATACTATGTAGAAGGGTAGTTATACACCTGTTATAGTTATAATACTATGTAGAAGGGTAGTTATACACCTGTTATAGTTATAATACTATGTAGAAGGGTAGTTATACACCTGTATAGTTATAATACTATGTAGAAGGGTAGTTATACACCTGTTATAGTTATAATACTATGTAGAAGGGTATTTATACACCTGTTATAGTTATAATACTATGTAGAAGGGTAGTTATACACCTGTTATAGTTATAATACTATGTAGAAGGGTATTTATACACCTGTTATAGTTATAATACTATGTAGAAGGGTAGTTATACACCTGTTATAGTTATAATACTATGTAGAAGGGTAGTTATACACCTGTTATAGTTATAATACTATGTAGAAGGGTAGTTATACACCTGTTATAGTTATAATACTATGTAGAAGGGTAGTTATACACCTGTTATAGTTATAATACTATGTAGAAGGGTATTTATACACCTGTTATAGTTATAATACTATGTAGAAGGGTAGTTATACACCTGTTATAGTTATAATACTATGTAGAAGGGTATTTATACACCTGTTATAGTTATAATACTATGTAGAAGGGTAGTTATACACCTGTTATAGTTATAATACTATGTAGAAGGGTATTTATACACCTGTTATAGTTATAATACTATGTAGAAGGGTAGTTGTACACCTGTTATAGTTATAATACTATGTAGAAGGGTAGTTATACACCTGTTATAGTTATAATACTATGTAGAAGGGTAGTTATACACCTGTTATAGTTATAATACTATGTAGAAGGGTAGTTATACACCTGTTATAGTTATAATACTATGTAGAAGGGTAGTTATACACCTGTTATAGTTATAATACTATGTAGAAGGGTAGTTATACACCTGTTATAGTTATAATACTATGTAGAAGGGTATTTATACACCTGTTATAGTTATAATACTATGTAGAAGGGTATTTATACACCTGTTATAGTTATAATACTATGTAGAAGGGTATTTATACACCTGTTATAGTTATAATACTATGTAGAAGGGTAGTTATACACCTGTTATAGTTATAATACTATGTAGAAGGGTATTTATACACCTGTTATAGTTATAATACTATGTAGAAGGGTAGTTATACACCTGTTATAGTTATAATACTATGTAGAAGGGTAGTTATACACCTGTTATAGTTATAATACTATGTAGAAGGGTAGTTATACACCTGTTATAGTTATAATACTATGTAGAAGGGTAGTTATACACCTGTTATAGTTATAATACTATGTAGAAGGGTAGTTATACACCTGTTATAGTTATAATACTATGTAGAAGGGTAGTTATACACCTGTTATAGTTATAATACTATGTAGAAGGGTAGTTATACACCTGTTATAGTTATAATACTATGTAGAAGGGTAGTTATACACCTGTTATAGTTATAATACTATGTAGAAGGGTATTTATACACCTGTTATAGTTATAATACTATGTAGAAGGGTATTTATACACCTGTTATAGTTATAATACTATGTAGAAGGGTAGTTATACACCTGTTATAGTTATAATACTATGTAGAAGGGTATTTATACACCTGTTATAGTTATAATACTATGTAGAAGGGTATTTATACACCTGTATAGTTATAATACTATGTAGAAGGGTAGTTATACACCTGTTATAGTTATAATACTATGTAGAAGGGTATTTATACACCTGTTATAGTTATAATACTATGTAGAAGGGTATTTATACACCTGTTATAGTTATAATACTATGTAGAAGGGTAGTTATACACCTGTTATAGTTATAATACTATGTAGAAGGGTAGTTATACACCTGTTATAGTTATAATACTATGTAGAAGGGTAGTTATACACCTGTTATAGTTATAATACTATGTAGAAGGGTATTTATACACCTGTTATAGTTATAATACTATGTAGAAGGGTATTTATACACCTGTTATAGTTATAATACTATGTAGAAGGGTATTTATACACCTGTTATAGTTATAATACTATGTAGAAGGGTATTTATACACCTGTTATAGTTATAATACTATGTAGAAGGGTAGTTATACACCTGTTATAGTTATAATACTATGTAGAAGGGTAGTTATACACCTGTTATAGTTATAATACTATGTAGAAGGGTAGTTATACACCTGTTATAGTTATAATACTATGTAGAAGGGTAGTTATACACCTGTTATAGTTATAATACTATGTAGAAGGGTATTTATACACCTGTTATAGTTATAATACTATGTAGAAGGGTAGTTATACACCTGTTATAGTTATAATACTATGTAGAAGGGTATTTATACACCTGTTATAGTTATAATACTATGTAGAAGGGTAGTTATACACCTGTTATAGTTATAATACTATGTAGAAGGGTAGTTATACACCTGTTATAGTTATAATACTATGTAGAAGGGTAGTTATACACCTGTTATAGTTATAATACTATGTAGAAGGGTAGTTATACACCTGTTATAGTTATAATACTATGTAGAAGGGTATTTATACACCTGTTATAGTTATAATACTATGTAGAAGGGTATTTATACACCTGTTATAGTTATAATACTATGTAGAAGGGTATTTATACACCTGTTATAGTTATAATACTATGTAGAAGGGTAGTTATACACCTGTTATAGTTATAATACTATGTAGAAGGGTAGTTATACACCTGTTATAGTTATAATACTATGTAGAAGGGTAGTTATACACCTGTTATAGTTATAATACTATGTAGAAGGGTAGTTATACACCTGTTATAGTTATAATACTATGTAGAAGGGTAGTTATACACCTGTTATAGTTATAATACTATGTAGAAGGGTAGTTATACACCTGTTATAGTTATAATACTATGTAGAAGGGTAGTTATACACCTGTTATAGTTATAATACTATGTAGAAGGGTAGTTATACACCTGTTATAGTTATAATACTATGTAGAAGGGTATTTATACACCTGTTATAGTTATAATACTATGTAGAAGGGTATTTATACACCTGTTATAGTTATAATACTATGTAGAAGGGTAGTTATACACCTGTTATAGTTATAATACTATGTAGAAGGGTATTTATACACCTGTTATAGTTATAATACTATGTAGAAGGGTATTTATACACCTGTATAGTTATAATACTATGTAGAAGGGTATTTATACACCTGTTATAGTTATAATACTATGTAGAAGGGTATTTATACACCTGTTATAGTTATAATACTATGTAGAAGGGTATTTATACACCTGTTATAGTTATAATACTATGTAGAAGGGTAGTTATACACCTGTTATAGTTATAATACTATGTAGAAGGGTATTTATACACCTGTTATAGTTATAATACTATGTAGAAGGGTATTTATACACCTGTTATAGTTATAATACTATGTAGAAGGGTATTTATACACCTGTTATAGTTATAATACTATGTAGAAGGGTAGTTATACACCTGTTATAGTTATAATACTATGTAGAAGGGTAGTTATACACCTGTTATAGTTATAATACTATGTAGAAGGGTATTTATACACCTGTTATAGTTATAATACTATGTAGAAGGGTATTTATACACCTGTTATAGTTATAATACTATGTAGAAGGGTATTTATACACCTGTTATAGTTATAATACTATGTAGAAGGGTATTTATACACCTGTTATAGTTATAATACTATGTAGAAGGGTAGTTATACACCTGTTATAGTTATAATACTATGTAGAAGGGTAGTTATACACCTGTTATAGTTATAATACTATGTAGAAGGGTATTTATACACCTGTTATAGTTATAATACTATGTAGAAGGGTATTTATACACCTGTTATAGTTATAATACTATGTAGAAGGGTATTTATACACCTGTTATAGTTATAATACTATGTAGAAGGGTATTTATACACCTGTTATAGTTATAATACTATGTAGAAGGGTATTTATACACCTGTTATAGTTATAATACTATGTAGAAGGGTATTTATACACCTGTTATAGTTATAATACTATGTAGAAGGGTATTTATACACCTGTTATAGTTATAATACTATGTAGAAGGGTATTTATACACCTGTATAGTTATAATACTATGTAGAAGGGTAGTTATATGATTGTTATGATTATAATATACTATGTAGAAGGGCTTGACACTGCTGTTTTTTTTCAATTATCATTGAATATAAACTGAGTATATCATTACACTGAAGTTGGTATCTATATGTATATGTTTTTTAACAGCCTGCACAGAAAAGAAATAAAAAATCCCAACCAAAGCTTTGCTGAGGAGAGGACACTGACCACCATGAAGTGTGCAGAAGAAATAGCCCAGTGAGTGTTTGTTCGTTTCACAGGGTCAGTGGACACCTAGTGGAGGTCCTGCTGTTTATATATTTTATCTGTAATCCTTAAGATCATGTAAAGTTAAGGTTCACATCCTGGAAAATTTCATATAAAGATAGGAAAACTTTATAGAAGCGTTCAAATTGCGTTTTTACTATTGTGCCAGTAGATGGCGCTGAAAGACCAGTCAACAGACTCACGTACACTCGCTCACAAAGCAAAGTACAGGTAGTTTACTGACTTATGATAGAGATGCGTTCTGATCATTCCATCATAACTTGACATGGCCTAGCCTACTCTTAAATAATAGTGATCATTATGGGGTAGTATACTGCAGTAACATAATTAAGCAAAACAGAGCAATTTACAGTACCGTACTGTATAAACTATACAATATACATGCATGCGGTTGAGCACCGGTTTGCCTGCCATGCGAAATGTTAATTGTGTTGTTTTTTTTTACAATTTTGTCGTATCACTTTTGACATTGTGAGATCGTAAAAACTGCTATGGATTCTAGGATATGGAGAGGGTGATGGATTCTTTAGCGTTTTCATACATATGCAAAACAAATCGTATTTCCAGTACGGAATGAGTAGCCGCAGTGACACTGTGCTAACTCTAGTTTCTTTTTTTTTATAGTCCTGGCATTGTTGTTTATGTTTTTAATTTTGATAATAATAATGATAATAAAATGCGCTCAAAGTGCGAAACGTGTACTGAGCCGAAAGCCCTGTACTGAACAATTGTTGGTACGAATACGTCTACCGTTAAACCCTTATATATGTGTGTGTGTGTGTGTGTGTGTGTGTGTGTGTGTGTGTGTGTGTGTGTGTGTGTGTGTGTGTGTACATATTTAATTTGTATTATTATATTTATTGATAAATAATAAACATTTATTTTCTATCATATACTTTGTTATGAATTGACATTTAGACATACTGTACACAACATTACACACAGTTACTTGTATATAGTTACTTATATAAACATGGTTTTATGTTGCATTGGGTTTTTTCTCTTATAGTAAGCTGTCTTTTATTTCCACCCAGATTCCGAAACACTCTGCAACAGAATCTTTGTGTGTCCATGCTGCGGGAAGGATTTCATTACTCCTTTAAAGAGTTTTTCTCATTACTGCAGCGCTGGAAGGCAGCCCGTTTAGCTGCGGGTCCCGACAGCAAGCTGTGGCTCAGACGACCTCTGGAGGAGCAACCACACAAACTGAAGGCGTTGAAAGAGCACCTGACCCGTGCCGAGGCTGCTCAGAGAGCTGGTCTGCTATTTCCAGAGAATATACACTTACCTCTAATGCGATAGAATGAAAATACAAGTCATTTTTTTTCTTCTTCTTTGTTTGCATTTTTCAGATCAGAACGTGGAGGTGTATGAGAATTATTTGGCCCTGGCGAAGTTCTTCTCCGAGCCTGAGGACGTGTGGCTGCGTCATCACTTTTATGAGCTCAGTCTCAAGGTTGCAAGCAAGATGGACTCCAGCAGGAGGGAGGCTGAGGCTAGTGAGCACCTCGCCCACTTGCATTTAGAGCAAGGTAACACACACACACACACACACACACTCACACACAATTGTGTTATCAAAGCACATCAGCGTTTGTTCATTAGAATTACTTTACGCCGTTATACATGTCCCTAAAAACATTCCGTTGCTATAGAAACACAATAGATAACACAAAGTGATCACAATACAATACAAGACATTGAGCATGTTTGCATTGCTGTGTGTTGCAGGACACTTGGAACTAGCACTAGAGCATTTCGAGACGTTACGCCACCTCTCAGAGGGACAGTCGTGGCAGGACGAGAGTGGACACACACACCTGTCCCGTGCATGTGAATGTCTCTGCAAGGTGTACACACTGCTGGCACAGAGGCAGCTACAGTGTAGAGAATACCGAGAGGGCATTGAGCTGCTTAAACAGGCCTACGAGATGGCTAAAGAAGGTAAACACACACACACACACACACACACACACACACACACACACACACACACACACACACACACACACATATATTAGTCTTGATCCTGTATTTCATTACATGTAATACCAAGATATATTTTATTTATAGTGAAAGTGAAGGCATCAATACAAATCTAATAGAAGATTTAACTAATTACCTAATTAGACCTTTCACAGTTTGAAAACATTTGGTGCAGCATGAAACGAAAAATACAACAAAGGACACCCAGAACTGTTGAGCAGCTAGAATCCTGTATCAGACACATATAGGAAAACATTTCTCTCAGCTTCACAGATGTATATGGACAAAAGATGTGATGCTACACAGTGATAAACATGGCCCTGGTTCAACATTTTAAGATGTGTTACTGCCATCAAATTTTTATTTATAATGTTGTTTTTTTTTAAATAGTACATATTTTCAGTTTAAAAATCAAATGAAAATATGTACCATTTAAAAAAGAAAAAAAACCCCCGATAATTTCAAATTTGATGGCAGCAACAGATCTTTAGGTTGTAAAATTATTAATAATAATAATAAATCACGATGGATTCTTTCCTATTTATTTATTCTTTCCTTTAGGAGGCAATAAGAAAATGGAGGCGGAGTCAGCATTCCAAATCGGACGCACCTATCAGAGCATGGACAATCAAACAAATGCTAAACAGGTTACCGACATTGTACATGCACTAAAACACACACACACACACACACACACACACACACACACACACACACACACACACATACACACACACATACACACACACACACTGTATGATTAAACTGTTTTGTTTTTCCAGTTCCTGAATACGTTCACGGAGCTCTCTACAACACTGGGAGATGTGGAAAGCCTCTGCAAGGCGTACAAGGCCATTGCCAAATCTCTAGAGAGGTGCGCACACATACAAACACACACACACACACACATACACACACACACACACACACACACACACGCACGCGCACACACACACACAAACACACACACACACACACACACAGACTTCGGTTGTGTCGCATTTGCAAACAAATAAATTGTTCATATTGTGAATCTGTCTATAAGGAGACTTTATTAAACATTTATGGAAGGAGTCTCCAGTGTTATGTATGGAAAATATATCCACAAACGTATTTGGACACCTGGCTTTTGAAACCATATGTGGTTCTTCCCCCAAATTTTTCCACAAATTTGCAGGCAAACAATTTTATAAGATGTCTTTGGATGCTGTAGCATGAATTTTTACCTTCACTTGAAGTAGGAAACTCAAACCTTTTCCATGACATGACATTTCCATGACTCTGTGCAAGATCTATCTTACATGGGTTGGAGTGAAAGATCTCCTGCTATAGAGATATTAAACCCTATTAAGAACCTTTGGGACGAATCAGAATGCTGATTGTATCTTAGACCTTTTCATTCTGAGCCCAAATCTCTACAAGATCGCTCTTAAGTCTAGTGGAACTTCCTGCCGGAAGAATGGAGACTATTATCATAGTAAATGAATAGTGAATGTGGAATGGGGTGTTTAAAAAAGCACATACTAATTTGATAGGCAGGTGTCCACAAACTTTTGTCCATACAGTGTAGTTAAAAAAAAAAGTTAAGCCTAATTTTATGTGTAAAAAGGGATTAAAAAAAAAGCTATTAGAACATTTGACATCCAAAGTACTGAGTATTATATTATTATTATTATTATTATTATTATTATTATTATTATTATTATTATTATTATTATTATTATTATATTATATTAATTGTATTATATTTTCTTCTTTATTAAAGTGTTTTTTTTTTTCCATGCATCATGTCTCAGTGTGACATTTTGTGATGTTTGTGATTCGCCTTTGTCTTGAAGTGAGGGTAAAATGGACGACTCCATCGAGCATTTGCAGAAATATCTTGAGGTTTGCCAGATGAACGATCTGCGTGAAAATCTACAGGACGCTTACATGTGCCTCGGGTCCATACACTTCTCCAGAGTAAGAAGAGCAATTTTGTGTGTGTGCGTGTGTGTGTGTGTGTGTGTGTGTGTGTGTGTGTGTGTGTGTGTGTGTGTGTGTGTGTGTGTGTGTTTGTGAAAAAGAAACCAAGGACCACTGGTGGACAGTAAATGTAATTCGTTAATGTTCTTTAGGTTTTTTTTTACTTTAGTATTTCCATTAGGGAGACTTTTACTGAAACTTCACTACCTTTCTAAATCAGATATCATACTTTTTACACAACTAGATTTTGTGAAATCAGTCGTTTCTTTTTATTTATGAGGATAAAAACGTAGCTGGTCAAACACGCAGCGAGTCACCAATCAGGGTCGAGCGCTCGCTCTGTTTTGAACCGCGCTTGGTGTATCTACTGATCACCAACATTCAGTTCAGCATCAGTTCAAACATTTACAGAGGAATAAATGATGAAGAAACTCCAGACTTGAACTCGCCGCAACACACGTGACCTTATTTACATGATTTTATTAAGTAGTTGAAAAAAAAAGGTTTTTGGGCTCATGATAATTGTAATAGAAATTAATCAGTGTTTCATCATTCATTCAATTTTCTCCCGCTTATCCGTAATTCGGGTCGCGGGGGCAGCAGTCTAAGCAGGCCCCCGCCTTCGACTGCTGCCCAATCCTCACAGCACCGTCCCTTACGGTCCCTCCTGCAGGTGGTGAGCCCACAGGAAGGCGGCCCCACGTCACTCCGACGTCACGGACCTTGATATTTCCCTCGTAAGGGACCCCCGGAGCATAGAGGGTTAAGGGCCTTGCTCAAGGGCCCAAGGGTGACAGCCTGGCGATACCAGGGCTTGAACCCCAGACCTTCCAATCGGCAACCCAGCGCCTTAACCGCTGGACCCACCACTCCCCCCTAATCAGTGTTTGATTTATTAATATTATTCTATTGATAGATTGTTGAGCTAAAAGTAACATTAGAGTCATTTCACATAAACTGAGTTGATTAAAGTGACAGAAATGATAATAGGGTCATTATAGCCGTAATAATCATAGTACTTTGGATACTTAAGTACATTTGAATGCAAATACTTTTGTACTTGTACTTTCGCTGTAATATTTTACAGAGTGTATCTCAACTTTTACTTAACTACATGGTTTCTGCACTTTGTCCACCACTGCCGAGGACGTGGTCCGTCCTATTCTCTTGACGTTTTCTCCTGTGTGTGTGTGTGTGTGTGTGTGTGTGTGTGTGTGTGTGTGTGTGTGTGTGTGTGTGTGTGCAGGCTCAGTATGACCGAGGCTGTGAGTATTTCACCTTAGCCTTCGAGATAGCCTGCAGCCTCGACTCGGAAGCACTCATTGAGAAAGCTCAGGTATTACTGGGTATTGCTCGAGCTCATTCCATGCTGCCGGCGTACACGAGCCACTTGCTGAGGAACAAACCACCAAACATCAGTAGACTCATCAAATGGAAAGCGACACGAGAGAACAAGCTCCACGAGAAGATGTGTGAGTGGGTTGGATCTACATATTGTTGTTAGGATTATGACTGGTCTTAGTAGGTGCTGATGTGAGCATGCTGGGACTGGGGTCTTGTCTACGATTGTTAAACATCATTTATCCTTATTAGAGTTCTGCTGAAAAACCCTGAAGCCAAAATCCTAAGTTTTAATGAGACGTTAATGAGAAATAGGCTGGTAGATACACACATTTTGCTTAAGTTTCATGTCTGTATTAAACCTAGCTTGACCTTGACCTTGACCTTTCTTCTTCTCTCTCCGCAGAAGAGATAATCAAATAAACCATGCTGACCGAAAAGAAGAGAAATCCCACCCTTTTTTTTTTTTTCTGTTTTTTTTTTTAATATCTCAGTTGTATTTATTCCCAAACATTACTAAAGTTTTGATCATTATATGAACAAAAATCACTAAATGAAGCTGGCGTGTCCATCATGATCGCACAACCTTACATATCTACACAATTTGGACAGAAGTATCAGGACACCTGACTTTTCCAGTCATATGAGGTCACCGTTGATTACGCATTGCACGTTCTTGTCTTTATGTATTTTCTATATATCTGTATTCTATAAACCTTTTGGTAGCAGGGATTCATATACAATATTTATGGAAGTAGATACAAAACCTATTTTAGGAATCATTCAATATATAGTCTTTTTTGTTGTTGTTGTTGTTACAGGAATTATTCAATCGACCGATAGGGGGCAGAAGTGTATAAAAATACGTTCTAGGTTGCAAAATATTGAACAAGAAATTAAAAATCACACGCACAAAAAAAAGATTTTCAGTTAGTGTGAGTTATTCAGTTGATGTGAGAGGATGCGGAAATAATGACTACATCAGGAATAAACTGTACAGCAAACAAGGCGAAAAACAGCCAAATGAACCTTCGTGTTGAGCGAAGCATGAAATTGAATTGTGTGGGAAATGCAACGGTTATGAAATATTCAAGGCAGACATGAGAAAATGATTAATGCATTATTTATGTGCAGTTAGTTATACCAAAATACACTAATAAAAATTGTTTATAACACAATTCCTTCTACACGTGACATTTCATCTGTCTGAATTTTATTATCCAGTAAAATAATGTTTATTTTCTTTTAATTTAATTTAATTTGTACACTGCTTTTAACAATTGACATTGTCCCAAAGCAGCTTCATTAAACACAATTGATAACAAATTCACATTTTAGCATCATAGATTAGTTTCTATTTATTTATAAGTGGTGACAGTGGCAAAAAAATGGTATGAGGATGAAACCTTGAGAGGAACCAGTCTCAAAAAGGAACCTTTCATTGTTGAGGTTCACTGATGGGTTTTTGAATGTAAAAAACTTCTCATGGCATCGCAGCCACAAGACATTGGAGCAAACTGTCCACACTAATCAGAGTCCACATAGATTTTCATGGTTCCCAAAATTAACCCTCCACCTCATGTGGTTTCCTATTGTTGAGAACTTCATCCAGGGGTACGGATGGATCAGGCAGGTCTGGTGAGAAAAAGAGGACAGGATAAAAATTAAAAGAACAACATTTTTTTTTTTTTTTATAACAATTATTAAAATTCACACTTCATTTATGTAAGGTTTATTATAGTATTATAATAGTTTTATTTTATATTTATATATTAATATATCTTTATTTTCATAGTTTTAAAATTAAGTTATATATATTAAGTTAAAATTAAAGATAAATTATAAATTGTTCCATTATTATTTTGGAATAAATCTGATACTAGGTTTAAAAAAGCTGGTTGCCAGATATGTCAATATCCCTTTGCAGTGGGAATGTTTGGTTTGGACTTCCTGCTTTCGTTTAGCATTTTCTTTCTGTCTATCTATATTTCCCTCACCCAAGGCACACAGGGAAGGGGGTCAGACTCTCATTAAAAGACAAAATTTTTTTTTGCAATGTCAAAAAAAAGCTTGGAGGATTTGGTTGAATATGAGAACTATGTCCTACCACAGAGAATCTCCAGAGTGTTGCTGTGACACCATGGGGAAAAAATTGAAAGAGCCAAGCCCATAAGATACATTTGTTCTGTCTGAGTCATCCTGGTTGTGCAATAGAAAAGAATTCACTCTGTCTTAGGAAGATTGTGCTTTCTGGGTGGCCCTGGGCCTGTCAATCACAGCAACTCTTAACCAATCAATGTGCCTCTTTGAGCTCACCTGAATGCCGGAAACTTTCAAGCAGCAACCTGTAAGTTCATTATTGTTACACATATATATTTACTGTTGGTTGAGTCAGGATAACGTTGTCGTGTACTCGTATAAGAAAATAATCAGTGGAATGATTAGTTTTCCAGACAACCGAGTTCCAGAAATTGTTTGATTCCTCTTACACAATATCTGGCAATAGCATTGCTTTGTTTACTATATACAGTACAGGGCCTGTCAAAAGTTTGAAAACACCTAGGCTTTTTTTTTTTTTTTTTTTTTTTTGAGACACATGCATGTTCCCTTTTTATTTCTATGTAACAAACTTGGTCATATAACAGTATGAATCCTCTGAAATCCTCTAAAATCTTCTGAAATCCTCTCTTAGCATGAAGAACAACTTTATACATTTTTAGCATAACAGCTAGTTTCTCCAAACGTTCAGCTGGAATACTTTGCCAAGCCTCTTGTAAAACTTGCAGAAGTTTATCCCAGAGCAGTTCAATAGGATTTAGGTGCGGTGACTGGGCAGGCCATTCCATGATAAATAACACTCCAGCCACTGTTTCAGAGCTTGGACGTACACTTAGGCTGTCATTGTCTTGTATGGTGAATTCAGACGCAGTCCAGACGGAGTTCCATGGTGTGAGCTGAAGTATGGAATGGTAGCCATGTTGGTTCAGTTTTCATTTCACCCGGAATAAGTCCTCAAAACAATCCCATGCCAGTAAGCCTCTAGCCCCAAGTGTTTGACTGTGGGGGTGAGTCAGTGTTCTAACATCTCTCCTGTTCTCCATCTTAAAGAAGTTCTGTTATAGACCAAAATGTCACATTTGCACTCATATTGTCCACAGAACTTTATTCCAGTCATCAACTGTCTAATTCTCATGGGGGTCTTTTTGTTTGTTTGGGTTTTTAAAATTTTTTATTTTTTTTTTGTTACATAGAATCAAAAGGAACATAAATGAAAGTTGTGGAACATCAATTTTGTTCCTGTTATAACATAGAAATATTAATTTCCTCCGAGCCTCTGTTTATTCTTTTTTGACTTTTTAAGAAACAAAGAACTGACACTGAAGACTCCTTCCATAAATGCTACATAAATAATTCCATTTACAAACAGATACCACCATGAAACCACCATGAAACGATTAATGTTACCAAATAATAATTATTAAATAATAATAATAATTAATTGATTAAATAATAATTTTTCAACCAATCAGAATTGAGAATTCAGCAACAATCAGTACCAGTAATGTTTTTTTAAATTACTGGGGTGCCTTTTTGTCTTTGTCTTTGGGTTTTTTTTTTTCTATTCCTGCTCACAATCCAATATAATGCATTGTATGAAGCGTTGAAGTTGAGTGTCTGGCAACCCGGCCATTATTTCTGGCTAGCGCACGAATGTAGGGGCACATCAGCTCGCGCGCTCAAAGAGCACACTCAGCTTCATCAAGCCAAGCTTCCAGCATGCTCATGAAGATAAGATATAAGAGGAGCCACCGCTGAACATCTCGTTGTTGCGGTAAGTTTGCATGATTTGTTGTTGTTGTTGATGATGATGATGTTGCTGAAACTTCAGTGTTTTCTCCTATGCAGTGTTTGTAAGCTTATAAAGCTTCACAGGGTTGATATTGCATAGGTTGAGGGATGAGTGTGTGTGTGTGTGTGTGTGTGTGTGTGTGTGTGTGTGTGTGTGTGTGTGTGGGTGTGTTTGTCTGTGTTTGTCTGTGTGTGGGTGGGTGCATCTTCTGCATCTTTATTATGCACCTGGATACTTGATGCCCCTCTAAAGATATATTAAAAGAGACACAGGTGATATTACCCTTGATGGTGCACAGATACAAGTAAACTTTGTGACCTTTGTTTCTGTTCATTGATCATTGTGATATGAGTTATATTTTATTTTGGAAATAGATCTCATTGTAGAGCTGGAAACTCTAATCCTCGGGTTCTCAAAGTGGGATCCAAATGTACTATAATTCTGGGTTCTTTTGTCTTGGAGTGCTCACAATTACATTCTCATGCAAACACTTTTTATTAGTCTGAAGAACCTGGCAAAAACTGGACCCTGTGAAGATGCTTCGAGCCTGCAGATTGCTTCTCACAGCTCTTGTATAGTTTGAATTTCTTATTGTTAATGGCCTTTATTAGTGGTCAGATCCAAAAACTAAAATACATCCAGATCTATTAATGTTGGACTTAATTTGTTCTTTAAATGAAAAAATAAAAATCTTTTTATTCCCTGCATGCATATGCACTACTGTAATTTGTCCAATATTTTCATTATTTATTCCTGGTTTATGAAACCCTTGCCTGCTATTCTAAAAAGCTTCTAACGGCAGGTCGGTGTGTGTAAGATCCCCATTTCCTGTTCTGTGTAGTGCAATTAAACAGGGATTACAAGCCATTTGAAAATCAGGTTGAAGGAACTTGCAGGGTCTGCATTATTAGATTTGTTTCCCATTTCGTTAGGAAGTCATGGTCATGGTGGGATCTGGATAGCCTAGAGAGGTTGTGAGAGATATAAACTAAGTTAAGCTAAGTTTATAAAAATACTATAATGACTATTCTCATCAACATTGCATTTTAAGATTGGAAAGTTCCAGAAAAGAACTGTGCCCGTTTGGATGACGAGTACCCATATGTGCTATGTACACCAATGTTTTGCATTATTTGCAATTTCTCTGAAATGCAAAAGAGATATAAACCTAGTGCAAGGTTTTCGAGACTGATTGGCCCCTTGAACGTTTCCGTAGCCGGACCTGACTTGTTTCTTCATCATTCAGGACTTTGTAATGTAGATCCAGGACTGAAAAAAAATACAATTAGAAATAGAAATAAGTCGTGATTGAAGTAGTTCTGCTTGGGTTCTTCTACGTGTTCCTGCTGGATCCATGTTTTCTTCAAGATTTGAAATATAATACAATGCCACTGTTTGGTGCTGAAGCCTTCCCGTGTGCAACGTCCACCAGTTTCAAGGACGCAGTAAACCGAAATCACAGGTGCTCGCAAGGTTCTTTACCCAGTCTCTACCACAGGACATAGTTTTCCTGCCAGGCAGCTGTCTGTGATATAAATAGGATCTGTGTGCTACTTTCGGACAGCCGTGTTCACATGTTGTTTTGCTTTTTTTTTTATCTTTGCAATCTTTTTATGCATTTGAAATAAGATTATTTGTAATAAAAATGAATAGCCACAATGAAAAAAATTGGGAAATAATTCGGGATCTAATGGACAAAAAGGATTAAATCTTCTCGTGTGGCACTTGTTATGTAAAGTCACTCCAACCAGAGCTGTCACTTCTCTGATGAGCCTTTAATAGAATAATAAAACGTCTTGATTCATGGTGTGAAACGTGTATTTTTGTACAGCAACACAGAGCTGTCGAATTCTCGAATCGGCTTGGTCAGAAGCTTTAGGATGAGTATGTTGGATGCGTAATTTAATAATATACAAATAAAAAGTGGGTTGTTATTTAACCTAGAATAATAATTTATAAATAATTGTAACATCACCAACTGTAATAATATTTCTAATAGTTATTATAAGTGTAAAGAGATGCTACAGTTTAATTTAAAAAAAATGGCTCCAGTATCATTTTAGTTTAATCCTCAGGACTGAAGGATTTGCTTTTTTGGGCTTCTTGCTGACACGACTTGCTGCATTTGTACCCTACAAAAAAGGGTAAAGAGGTAAAGAGAGGGGAAAAAAAGTTTGGCATAAAAAAAAAAAAAAAAAAAGCTGTTTATATGTTGATCCCAGGAACAAAGTTGTGATCCGTATTAGTAGGAAGTGGGACCAAACACTTCGGCATGTTTTTAGAGAAAATGTCAAGGTGATTTATGGGTGGCAATAGAAACATTTTCCATGTACACTGCAAAAAAATTATAATAAAAATTAGATAAAGTCAAATAAAATCAGTGTGTACAAACTCAAATTCAATTAGAACAACTGGAAACAAAACGAGGCAAAAAAAAAGATTTTTGTCCAGTTTAACAGTTTCGTTTGTGATGTTTGGGACAAAAAAAAAAAAAAGACTCACCTCTTCTTAGCTATCCACTTTCAACACTAAAGAAGGAAATGACCCATCACAATAGTAATATATACAGGCGCTCACTGTGTGTGTCCTACGGCTGGGACGGATTTGTGAAACAAATGCCGGTGGCCAGATTTATGCTATTGTCAAAGCAGTTAGTGAAATGGTGCAAAGACTGCCAAGTGTAAATAACAAGAGGCATACACAGTTAAAGAAATAAAAGGAATAGGATAAGATCGTGTGAGATGGAGACTTGTAATTAAGACAAATAGGACTGGAGAACTTACACTATATGGAAAAAGATTGTGGACACCTGAACATCAGATCGGTGCGCTCTTCTCCTCCACACCTCTGGGATTTTGTGGAGATTTGTAGTCATTCAAGTGACAGGAAAATGTCATGCTACAGCATCCAAAGACATCCTGCGCAATAGCTGTATATAGCTCTAATCGATAATTCCAAATTTGAGGTAACAGTTTGGGTGTCAGACATGACAGACAGCTGTCTTAATATTACATATAGCATATCTATTAAAATGAATAGGTATCTACAGCAAACATCTACAGAGAGGAATGTGCAGATGAGGAGCGAACTGAAATATGAGCTGGAGAGAAATAGAAAGAAAAGTGATTGTTTGTAGATACTGTAGACACACAGGTGATAAAATTATTAGCATTTGACCATTTTATGCGTACGGTGGATATGAATGTGAAAATGTACATGTACAGAAGAATTCGCTGGTGGAAGGACTCTTACCCTGAACACTGTGTCACTGCGACACAAATTTTTATTTATTTATTCATTTTCTGTTCAACCTCAAGGATCTTGTGAGGGAACGACTTGATTTGTGACCATCCCACAAGATTAAATGTGCTACTTGAAAGAATAAGGGCATCTGTCAAATGCTGGAAAATTGGGATGTTGGAATGTTGTAGCCCAGTGGTTTAGATGTTGGACATCTGATTGGAAGATTGTGAGTTCATATCCCACCATCCCACTTGGGCTTTTGGCTTTTATGCAAGGCCCTTAACCATTAATTGCTCAGTTGTATAAATGAGATAAATGTCAGTCAATCTGCATAACAATGTCTGCCAAATGCCATAATTGTGAATGTGGCTATAAATGTATCTATCAATAGAAACAAACGAGTGAATGATCTGAGAGGAATAAAACTCCTGATGAGAAATGCCTGATATGCTGTTAGAGGGGAAGAAAAAGACTCTGCCTCACATCGTTGGTTGTTTTCCCTTTTAACAGCAAGCTCTCTGTTGTTTTTCATTACGTGTTGTTATGTAACTAAAGCTCCATCTCAATCCTACACTTCTTTCTTTTTTTTTATCTATCTACTCATTTCTGCTCGTTTTTCATCAGGCTGATGAAACGCTGCCATAATTTGCTTTTAAATTCTTCAAAAACTGATTTAGACCGAGTTTCTTTCCCGACTAAGTTCTTGAAGTGAAGAATTGATTACAGGGATAAAGCAATTTGGTGCCTTGTTTTTGTTCCTATTGTTTCTCTGTAATTCTGTGTGTGTGTGTGTGTGTGTGTGTGTGTGTGTGTGTGTGTGTGTGTGTGTGTGTGTGTGTGTGTGTGTGTGTGTGTGTGTGTTTGGAGAGACCGTGGGCTAATGAGGGAGTGACTCCTCTTTTCACAATGATGTATGATGTGGTTATAATGCTCGAGGATACAAGAAAAACCCTTGTTTTTGAATGCTTCAGCAGTTCCGTTTTAAAAAAAAAAAAGGGCACAGCTCATGTTTAATTGCTAATTTTGTGCTTTACATTGAATGATTGATTCTTGCGGGCAATATTCAGAAATTTGCATGCATTTGGACAGAGCATTTGTTTATTTCAATAATGTCTGTGGGAATGGTTGGGAAAATGGAGGAGAACATCTCTAGGAAACAAACATGGCGCCGTTCCAAAATCTCTGGGGTGTACGGTGCACTTTACACACACATAGATATATAATAATATGTTTTGGTCCTTGAATAGACAATATAATCAATATAATCAAATTATAAACAAAGTCGCATAGGCCAATGGAAAGCATTAAGCTTATACATGTGTTTTGTGTGTGTGTGTGTGTGTGTGTGTGTGTGTGTGTGTGTGTGTGTGTGTGTGTGTGTGTGTGTGTGTGTGTGTGATAAATTTGATATTAATTATAGAGTTAGAGTATACAAAATTCACAAGTTGGTGCATGGATTATGGGTAGTAACCATATTTCCCAAAGCCATGTCACATGACTTCCCACACCTGATTCATTTTCATAATACTTAGACCTTGCACTGTACAGTATATACACTTACACTTCACCACACTTGTCTTTTGTTTGTTGTTTTCTCTGTTGCTTCTCATCCTCATGCTGAGGTTACGGTTTCCTTGATGTTTTTCCAGCAGTATGTCAAATGAACTGCAGTTGCATTTGCTTCTTGCCTTTACTTCTTGTTGTTAGCTGTAAGTTTAAAGCTGGAGTGAAGATAAAAACCAGCAACGTACAGAGCTGTAATAAATAAAGAGATACAAACATTGGACAGAATGATAAATAGGTTACACACAAACGCACATATACACAAATACGACACAGGAACGACATTCAATACCAGTAACTGCATTATTGAAGGTTTCTTTTTTGTTTGTCTCATTGTAACTGCTTATTCCTATATAAATGTAAGAATTTCTCTCCATTCTCAACCAGTTGCCTTGTGAGCCTTTCTGGAAGGCCTCCCATTTATATTTGTTCTAAATTCATTCTCAACAATTTATTACATCTCTAGTGTACAATAAAATATTTTTCTTCACATCCCCCAGTTTGGAAGGAATTTGGGTCAGACCACAGGGTCAGCAGCTTTACAGCACTGCAGTAGAGCAAGCTGAATGTTAACAATGTTCAAGAGCCCTAACAGTGACATTGAGTGTTGATCTCTCAACCTTCTGAGTCGCATCCCAGAACCACAGCAGCTCAGACTAAACACGTCAGGATTTATTGTAAATGGAAGCAGACTGTGGTGGCAAACATTGGATTATTTTTCACATGTTTACATCATATGATATATTTTTGGGACGATTTGCTAGCTGTTTGCTTGTGGGTTTTGTCGAACTGGGAACTGAGTTCTGACGAGGCTCCAAGAAAAACCTAAATTCCAAACGACACACGCCAAAGAAGTCTAGAGTCTTATATAGGACTGATAATTTACTACGCATTTAGCGTGATATTTCATTCTGAGATTCAATCAAGTGAGAGCTGAAATCAACCTACACAAACAACAACAGGCTAGAGGTTTTGAGGACCAAAGGTTGAGTTAACAAGGGTTCAGTACTCCTACTCCCCTTTCTACATCATTTTAAAAATAATGTTACTGTTATCGGTACATTTATAAACTCATAAAATAAGGCTAGGACCAAGTACGTCGCTTAGAAATAGTAGTCGGTTCATGGTGCAATTTCTTTTTGCGAAACTTTAATGTAAAACTTAACCATTCTAGTCTTTACCCCATAACTCTTCCCCCATTTGTATGTACTCTTCCGTACTCTTCCCCCATTCCCCCGTGTATGTGTTTATAAGTGTTTGTGCCCTGTCAGTGTAAACTATGTGGTTTATTAAGAACCACATGACTGTCTTAACAAACTGGTGTTGTGTCTCTAATCGCTTATTTATGTGCTATCAGTGTGACCATGATTGTGTACTCATGCTAAGTGGTTTAATTCGAGCGCTTTTATTTGAAAAAACCTCTCATGTGGCCATTAAACCTACCAAAATGTCTTTCTTGTTTACTAGTTTTGGGGATATTCTAGTTTTTTTAGTATGTAATATGAAAACTATTGTACATGGACTTTGCTACATTTTATCAAAAATTGGATTTGGCACTGACATATCATCCAGGCGTACATAAAGTATGTAAGCAAGTGTGTAAAGCATTCAATTTGAGTTGCCACTGATACTACTACATGAAAATTGTATACATTTTTTACAGTCTCAATGAATAAGTTTTGCTCATTGTGCACAGAGTTTAAGATCCTGAAGCTTGTAGCCAGAAAAGTGTCCAAATGTTACATGCTAAGGCTGAGACTTCTGAGAATATGTTTGGTATGCATGGTTTTAATGGTATGTAGTGGTTAATGGTGCAAGGTTTGATGTTTTGAAGACGCCAAAAAATGATTTCGAGTCTGTAGCAAGTTTGGGCATTATCTTTAAATCAGCAGGCAGTTGAATGTATTATTCATGTTATCCTAATATGTCTGTTATGCTGGCTAGTAAGCCAGCTTCAACTCCCCTTTTGAAATCTGTGAATAATCAACACAATGACAAGGCGTTTATTCTGAGGCTCTGTTAATACAGTGTCACGGAAATGTGCGTCAGTCAGGAAGCGGACATGAAGCAACTTCTTTTAGTGAGGTCTGTCAGTCCTCGGGTGAGCTGGTGCACATCCAAGTGTACAAGACTATTTCTATCGTTAATAATGGGAAAATAAGCAAGCCCGACAGCATCATGAAGGCCATGGAGCGGCTTATCAGCACTCAGACGCACAGAGGAGTGAGTCAGTTACTTCCCCTGGAGCAGAAAAGTGGGGATCTTATGAAATCAGTTGGCACTCATCACTGAGCTTGAATCTTCCCGTATATTAACCAGGAGGATCTGATAAACTGGAATGAACAATTGAATACATACTTGCATGCACTCTTACTATCAAAACAACCCCCCTCCTTGAATCTCGAACCCCCGACCCCCACCCCCACCCATCCCAAACTCACGTTTAAGTAGTAGCGGATGCTGAGGTACTTCTTAAAGACTGTCTTTTGTATCTGTGCAACAATGGCTTATTTTTAAACCCGAACACTGCTAGACGTGCAGCCCAATAGCGTAGGAGGAAGAGAGCCCTTCTTTCCCTTCATCCTTCTTTGCATCCTTCCCGGGCTTCCGAAGCTCCTAGTTCCCCCTTGGAGTAAAAATAACCCTAGCAGGACTCCCGAGTGCTGACGCAGAGCCGAGACACCGGCACACTATGTCTATCGTGGCTCATGATAAAAAACAAAAAATTGTCTATAATGTATGCTGATTAGAGCGTTATTGTTAATCATAGCGAACAATTTTCGGAGCTCGATGCATGCCTGTTGCATGATTGGGAATGTGTGGGATGCTAATCATAATCATAACCATTTCCAATAATGGCAGGCTCCAAAGGAGTTTTTACACCAGAGCAATCTGCAGAGGGTTCACATTTTTTATATTTCGTTATAGCAGTTCTAAACATAATTGTTTCTTCTCACTGAAACTGGAGATCCTTCCAAAATGTTGAACTTGAGGAACCTTATGGCAATTTTTATTATAATGAAATCTTTTCTTTATAACCTTCTTTTGCTTGTGTAACATCCAGTTTTTGTAGAACTACCGTCAAGGGTCTAATCGACATCTTATGATTGTATTTAAGAATTCAAATGGCAGAGATCGTATTATAATTGTGATTGAAACATTCCCTAAAGCCCATCTAACTCCACCATTTCTACTCCAGCATCGTTAAAATTATAGGATTTATGGCTCCTTTAAACCTAATTTGTTGTCTGGTGTTCTACGGCTGGTCTTGCATCATTCAGCGATTTGTCTCTGCTCCCCAAAATACACACATTTCTTTCAAGTATCTCTTTATCTACAGAGTTGAAAAGCCTGCAGTTTGTTGCGTTGATGTTTCCCATGTTGTAACAAGGGGCCCTCTGCTTCCCAGTCCCCAGTGTTCTTGGCCTTTAACCTTAAATAGTGAACTGCCCATGCCGTGCCTCAAGGGATTGGCAGAGGTCATGTGATCCTGCACGGTTTCCTGTTTCCAACACGCAATGTTTCTCCGAGCATGAAACTCTCCCTTTATTCTTGTAGACAAACACTGCTCACTCAGTGTATACACAGATAATTGCTTAAAAATAACAAATATACCCGAGGAGACAGTAAATAATTTTGAAGAGATCCTTTCTGGAGAACTGATACTTAATGAAACCTATTGCACAAAAAATATTATATGGACAAAGGTTTGTGGACACTTGAGCATAAATTTGTGTGCTTTTTGTACATCCCATTCCACATTTAGTCCCCATTTGTTGTTTTAATATCCTCCATACTTCCTTGGAAGATGTTCAACTAGATGTTGGAGTGTTCTTGTGGAGATTTGTGCTCATTCAGCCACAAAAGTGTTGGTACTGATATAGGTGATGTGAGGAGGTCTGGAGTGCCTTCAAAAGCATTTCAATTCATCCCAAAGGTGTTCACTAGTGTAGAGGTTTTAGCACTATAGAAGATTTTTATCAATCGATATCTTCTTGGAGCAGGTTTGGGTCTTCTAGACCAAGTGAAAGGAATATTTAATGCTCCCACATCCAAAGACATGTTATACAATTGTGTGCCTCCAAATTTGTGGTAACAGATTGAGTAAAAACCACATATAGCTGGAAATGACAGAAGTCCCAATAATCTTGTATTCAGTATACTTTGCTAGAGACGCTACAACAGATTGCTGTGGTGTAAAAGGAACGAAGCATTCTATTGAAGAAAAGTCTAAACCTTCTAGAACTTTCCTCATAGAAGTGGCTCTGCTGAAGGTCTATTAGCTTCATTGAACAGAGCGCTCCACAATGCCGATGACCTCCTGGTCAAAACTGCCAGGACTCATCATCCGTCACATCACGGAGCTCCGATTTCTAATTCTAAAGTTGTTTTCATCTATGCTCTATACTTATTTCCTCAGGTTTTCTTTTGAAATAAAATGTGAAAGGGAGAGAAACGAGGACTCAATGTTTTTCAAGGACATGTGGTGGTTAATGCTCCTTAAAAGCTTTCCTCTCGGCACTTTATTGTGCTCCAAATGTCAGATATAATGGTGAGATTTACGTAAAAACATTTCCCCTCTATATGTGCCTACACCTTCTCCTGAATAACGGCGTTTGAGACGCAAATCTCATCTTTACACGTCACACTACATCAATTCATATTTACTGACTTTTTCTTTTTTCTCACGGTGGAGTAAGAAAATGAGTTAGTATAGTTAAGAGCAAGTATCAGTGGCAAATTAAAAATCTCTATAAATGTTTCTGTCTTTCGTCTAGAAACCAAAAGGATGATGTAATAATAATAACAATAATAGTGAGGTAGCAACAATGGCTAACAGAGGGAACAAAATACCCTTATTGCCACACTTCAAATTTTTTTTTAATTGTCGGTGGAGTAACAGAATGCGATATTTTCTTTAAAAGGTCATAGAGGTTCATAGTGTAAGATGATGTAGAATGGTTGCGGTAATATAACATTTCCCATTTACTCGAACCAGGAGATATTTTGTACAAGCCGTTGGAGTGGAAGTGGCCTGTTATAGAGCTCTGACCTCAACCCTAGTAAACACCATTTGGATGAATTGGAAGATTGACTGCACCCGAGGCCTCCTTACCTCACCTACATCATTACCAGAATTTACTAATGCTCTTGTGGCTAAATGAGCAGAAATCTACACAAGCACACTCCAAAATGTAGTGGAGCATCTTCCCAGAAGAGTGGCGGTTATTCTAAGCACTAATCGGACTAAATGTGAAATGAGATGTTCAAAAAGTACACACACACACACACACACACATATATATATATATATATATATATATATATATATATATATATATATATATATATATATATATATATAAATATTACATTGACCAGTAATTCACTAAATAGTCTTATGCCACAGTACTTAAGCGAACCTCTGGACTTTTATGATCTGCCTTTCCTACTTAAAAACCTCAAAAGGTGCAGGCTCTTTGTTGGTACCTTGAACAATGAAGGCTACATCAGGAGCCAGTGTTTTCTCTTTTATAGCTCTGGATTAGCTTTCCAAGTAGTGTTCAGGGGCTAGACACAGATTCAGTATTTTACATCGCCAACCCCCACCCGACCCCTCCTAAATATGGTTAATTATTTCCTTATTAGTGTTTCACTTTAATGTTGACTCCTTCAATATTTGGGTAAATCAGCTTGCTAATATGATGAACGTGTCTTGTTTCCACAGGGAACTGATGTGTCTTTGCGCCTCCTTTCAGTGCCTCCTGTAGTGCGTCATGGGAAATCACCAAACATTCCTACTGCTGCTCCTACGGATGCTCACCACCGAGGTGTGTGTGTGTGTGTGTGTGTGTGTGTGTGTGTGTGTGTGTGTGTGTGTGTGTGTGTGTGTGTCTGTGTTTCTGTGTGTCTGTGTGTCTGTGTGTCTTTGTGTGTCCTGAGGAATGGGCAAAAATAAGGTCACTGTATCAACTACCAAGCAAGTTACCAAGTTTTTTTTTATACTTATAGTACACAGGAATTGTATTAGTAATACAATGTTATATAATATATTTATTAATAAAACATGATAATGTCATATGTCTGTGTTCATAACACCATAACAGACCCACTGAATTAAAAGAGAGAAAGAAGGCTGTGTGACAGTGTGTGTGTGTGTGTGTGTGTGTGTGTGTGTGTGTGTGTGTGTGTGTGTGTGTGTGTGTGTGTGTGCGTATATATATGTGTGTGTGTGTGTGTGCGTACATGTGTGTCTGCATCTGTGACTTCCTTTGCAGTTGTGTCAGGCCGAAGATGTGATAGCGACGACTATGATACCAGAGAAAGAAGTGACTGATATCCCAATATCCCCCAATGTACTGAGGGTGTCAAGGGAGCAGATCCTGGCAGCTCAGTTTGAGTGTTACCTCAAAATACTGCACGACCCACCATACACAGAGCCGGGTCAGATACACAGACACGTGCACACACACCAAACACACACACACACACACACACACACACACACACACACACAGAATAGGGAAACACAGATTTTATATCTGGGCTCGAACAAAGAATTACAAGAAGATAATATCCCATTTAAAAAAAAAAAAAGAAATGTATTATTATTATTATTATCAATATTATTATCATAATCATTATCAGCAACATTATTATTTAATATTATTAATTAATTTTGTTTGTTTGTTTTTGAAAATTATATTTTTATTCTGATAGGGGTGTAACACAAAATTCACGGTTTGGTACGTACCTCGGTTTTTAAATAACAGCGCAGTTCAATTTCGGTACAGTTACTGGAAGAAATGCAAAACATAAAATTGCTTGTCGTTTTTTATAAATGCAGGTTATCATGATTAACAATTGTGAACATCAACAGTTTACATTTTAAAAGCAATTTTTAATACATAAAAATAAAATAGAATGAATCAAATAAATTCAATAAATTTTTATTATATGAATTAAATTGAGAAATCGATTAAATTGGCACAATTTACATTGAATAAATAATATTACATAAATGGAAAAATGTAATTCAATAATTTACATTTGTTAGACCCTATTTTGGTAATACAGATGTGTATATAAGTGTGTGTGTGTTTTACATTTAATATTTTATTTAAATGATAAATTAATAAATATTTTATCTAAAGATATGTTTTACGTAAGTGTTCTACTAATTTTAGCATAATTTACGAATGTATTTATTTCTTCCATCCTTCATTCGTTCACTCCCTCAATATGTGGAATCCATATCTCTAGACTGTTGCTGAAATGTTGGTGATGGCAGGAAATGGCAGCGATTTTGCACATGCGCAAAACAAAATTGTTTTGTTTGTCTTGTTTTCAAAATTGTTTACAAATGGTATTTACGTTACGGAGCGAGTAGCCACAGTGACACTGCGCTAGCTTGTCTAGCTTGTTTTTTATACCCCTGGCATTGTTGCACATGTTTTCAAGTTTATTAATAATCCAAAAAGAGCCTGCACTGAAAAGGTTTGTTACGAATACGTATATCATTACAACGATCATATGTTATTATTGATCCAGTCATGACGTGGACACTATAGTTAGTGTTAGTTCTATATACTGCTACCTCAGTAAATAAGTTCGGCTGTCTGGAACGTCGTAAGTGTGATAAATGCGAGTGGTGAACATTCCGATGTGCATTACTGGAGGGGAAGCCTGTTCACTCTCTCTCTCTCTTTCTCTCTCTCTCTCCTGAAAGAATGGAAGCAGGATTATTCAGTGTCACTTTTGCCCACTGGCTGACCATCTTTGAATTTTCTTTTGTGTTTGTGTGCGTCAGGCTTCCTTGGATTGTGTACCAGGCTCTGGTCTGAGGAAGCACATGCTCTTGGCTCTTTGTTTCTTTTTGCGCTTGTTGAGTTTTTGCTGCACCTCTTCATGAACCCCACTGTAAACACTGCGTCCATCATGTGGGCCTCTTAGATCCTCCATGTTTGCGTGTCTTTGTGGGAATACATGTTATCGCCAGGTTCTGACCATAAAGGGAATGGATTTTTTTTTTTTTTTTTTTTTATAGCTTTTCTTCAGGGAAATAGCTCAAATGATCTTGGTACATGTTTGAATTGGTTTGCTGTTCTCTTTTTTATTTTGATACTTCAACAGTTTAGGCTGGGACAGGAAAATAATAATTCAGGGTGGCACTATTAAAACAGAGAACAGAACAGAAATTGCTTAAGGGGTAGTTCTCAAAATCCATGATGGCACATTGTTTTTCCTGTCACGGCCAACGTTTTCATGACAGTCTGGCGATATGAATTGTTTTGCATTTCATGTACAGCTTCAAGAATTTCTCTTAAAAGCAGAAATTCCTGACAATTCTGCATATCGATAGAGTGAATGAATAAATAAGGAAAGGAAGGAATTCATTCATGAATAAATAAATTGAATCAATAAATAAATAACTATCTTGTGTGTTCCTTTACTGGAGACATTTGTTAAAGTGTGTTGAAATAAGAACAGTTAGGTAGAACAAATCTTTAGAAAATGAAATATTAAATACAGTCGTCCCTCGATTTATCGCGGTTCAAATCTCGCACTTTATTGCAATTTTTAATTGTTTTGGTGAATGATCCTGATTCCAGTTCATCATAAGAAATTAGTAGCATTACAAGAAACCGTAGACGCCAAAAAAAGGGCGGCGTTAAAGACTTACGTCACCCCTTTTTTCACGTCATAGGACACGTCAACCAATAAACAAGCAGAGAAAATATGCCTAGGCTACACTACAGTGCTGTACTGTACTACAGTGCTCACTATAAATGTAATTTATCTGCGAATTTACACAAAATTCAGCTCGCTATATTCTTGCAGATGAGAATTAAAGAGTGTGGGAGGATGATTTATATCTTAAACAATAATTTTTTTTTTAAAAAAGCATCTTTGGGTTGGCGTCCATTCATTGCAGAAATTTGTTTTTCCCAGTCGTTTTTGGCACGTAACTATGGTGATAAACCAGGGACGACTGTATAAACAACACACAACGCATATCTGTGTTACCCAAATGTGGTCTAACAAATGTAAACTATTTCATTCAATTTTATTATTTATTTAATACATTTAATTTGGGCCAATTTAATTGATTACTCAATTCATTCAATAAAATAATGCTATTGCATTAATTTTATTTATTTGTATACTTTTATACAACCGCTGGATTGGTGGTGGCTCCAGCGGTTAAGGCGCTGGGTTGCCGATCGGAAGGTCTGGGGTATCGCCAAGCTGCCACTCTTGGGCCCTTGAGCAAGGCCCTTAACCCTCTATGCTCTGGGGGTCCCTTACGAGGGAAATATCAAGGTCCGTGACGTCGGAGTGATGTGGGGCCGCCTTGCCGTGGGCTCACCACCTGCAGGAGGGACCGTAAGGGACGGTGCTGTGAGGATTGGGCAGCAGTCGAAGGCGGGGGCCTGGTTAGACTGCTGCGACCCGAATTACGGATAAGCGGGAGAGAATGAATATTTGTATATTTAATTTTTGGTTTAAACCAAGCAGAAATTTTACTGAAAATTGTTTAAAAAAATTTTAACCGTTGTCATGTTCAGAAAAGGTAAAAATAATCCACGACGTTTGTGTTTTCTCCCCCAACTGTAACGAAACTGATCTGAACCTTGACTTAAAACCCGAGGTACGAACTGAACCATTTATTTTGTGTACCATTACACACCTAGTATAGTATATGGTTGTATAATCAAACAGTTTGGCGATGGAGGCAAAGTAAAGTGTGTAGATCAACAAGTTCTGAAGCATAAAAAGGTGTAAAACTAACATTCTACCTCACTACTGCCCCCTTAGGGCCATACTGTAACCGCACATGGGATGGCTGGCTGTGCTGGGGAGACTCGGATCCAGGAACCGCCATGCAGTACTGCCCTACTTATTTCCATGACTTCGACCCAGCAGGTGGGCCTTCATCCTGCAGTTTCAAGAAATGTGTGTTCAGTTTCTGTCAGAATTGTCTGACAGCATGTTTACGTGACTTTCCTGATCCGATCTTTGTTCTCCCAGAGAAAGTAACCAAAGTGTGTAACCCGGATGGACAGTGGTTCCGACATCCAGAGAGCAACCGACTGTGGTCCAACTACACCCTGTGCACTGCCTTCACAAAAGAAAAAGTCACGGTTGGAGCTTTTCTTTTTTGAGAAGTGGTTGTGTGATCTGGCCTGGTCAGAATGTTGTATTTTACAATAGATTATGCCTCCTATAACAATTGCCAGTTAATAACTGCTATCTATTAAAGAACAACACATTGTGCTTTTTATCAATTTATCGTTTGTTACACTTCCTTTTCACATAGTTACATTAATGTGAAACCATGGTAACTATAGACATTTTATTGTCTTAGAGCAATACCATTAATATCTTTTAAATAATTGGAACCACTGTTAGATGTGCTGAGAGCTAAAATACTTTCTGACCAATCAGATTCGTGTATACTGCAGGGATACATTAATATAACGCGAGTGAATTATAAAAGTGTCTCTATGAACAACGTTTGGGTTAAAACTAATTATCCGACCCTTTAAAAGTGTTGAATTGAATCCACTCGCTATATTTTTCCTCCAGATTCTGTTTTCGTGCCACAGGGATGCAACAAAGCGCAGATTGCTTTTCCGCAGTGCCCGTGTCAATCCCCGCTAATCAGTTTTTCTCCACTCAGTAATCATATTACCTGCCTTGACAGCTCTGTTCCCACGCGGCTGTAATCCATACCCGCCGCAAACAAGAAGAATTTGCTTTTCATCTTCCTATTGAAATTCTTCGAAACATCCCACACAGCAATGAGCTACTAATGAAAATCGAAGTCAATTATGAAGGCTGTGGCAGGAATCACAAATGCCACATGGTTCAGAAAGATGGATGCGAATGCAGAGAAAGCAGTAAACGAGCGCATTATTTCTTTCTGATCCACTCTTCACAGGTCGCGTTCACCATGTATTATCTGGCATTGCTGGGTCACACCCTATCTGTGGTCTCCCTGCTTATATCCATTTTCATCTTCTCATATTTCAAGTGAGTAAAGAGCATCACGCAAATAGATTTCACACGAATGCCAGAAATATAATCATACACACATTAAGGATCTAAAGCTAAGACAGAGATGCTAGCACTGATTTAATGTAAAAAAAAGAATATTTTGTTTTTATATAGCCTGCAGTTGTATGTTCTAACAGGGTTCATTTGTAGTCTTTGCACAGAGTCAGATCTTCTGATTAGGAATTTACTGTTATACCACCAGCACAGCAACTGATATTAAGTGTCCAATCGTATTAAATAAATTTACGCTACAATACTAACAGCATTGTTTGCATCTACAAAGAAAGAAATGAATACAAAATATGCAAGCCATCTCATATTGTAAATCATGAATTTACTCATATAAACTCATAATCACGTGATTTTGAGTTGGGTAATAATGTAGACGAAGTGAGGAGTAACAGGATGCAAACAGCTTTCCAGTTCATTCCAGAGGTGTTCTGTAGGGTTAAGGTCAGAGCTCTATTGCATGAGATCTCCCACTCCAACCAATCTGAAACATATCTTCACAGAGCTGGATTTGTGTACAAGGGCATTGTCATGCTGTCTTTTAGCTCAAAAGTAAAGGGGTAAATTCATCCTAGCACATCCAAGGACTTCCTATACAATTGTGTGCCTCCAACTTTGTGGTAATAGTTTGGTGAAGATCCACATATGACTGGAAAAGTCAGGGGTGCCAATACTTTTTTTCATTAAAATCTTTTTATATAAAAAATTGTATAATATTTTTAGTCACATCTGTATTCAAAATGTCTCTTCGTCTACCAAAATGACTCATCGTAAATGCGAAGTTTAAAATGATGTCATTACTGTATAGAAAACTACATTAGGCTGTGTGTGTGTGTGTGTGTGTGTGTGTGTGTGTGTGTGTGTGTGTGTGTGTGTGTGTGTGTGTGTGTGTGTGTGTGTGTGTGTGTGTGTGTATTTGCATGTGTGTGCAGGTGTCTGAGCTGCCAAAGGATCTCTCTCCATAAGAACATGTTTCTGTCCTTCATCTTCAACTCCATATTAATGTTTATCTGGTTACCAATGATCTTCCACGATGAACAGTTGGCTGCCACCAACCAAGTGAGTTTCTCGATCTGTGGAGATATCACTAAACATAGATGACGTGTCTGGATCAAAACATTACACCTGGAATCTCTTCACCGTATTGGTGTGTGATATTGACAAAAAAAAAGCTATCTATATATTGTTTTGGTTTTTTTTATTTTATCGATGCAAATGAAATCAGAGGAAATAGAAGCTGCATGTGAAGAGGCATTTCGATGTATTTAGACACTTCCATTAATGCAGCTCAGAGGGACATGCAAGGATTTAACCTGCGGTTATATTGCATAAATAATGTTTTGATATTTGAAACATAAAACACTGAATAATGATAATTCAAGATTATTAAAATACATGAGAAGATACTATATATGTGAGATGAAAACCGCCAGTACGTCGGTGTTGATGAGTGAGTCATTGTGATTGAATGAATCACCGTTGAAATGATTCGGTGCAAACGACTCACTGACTCACTATTGCTCGGAAATGCAAACGTTGCTGTGGCTTTGATTGGAATTGTTTTTACTTCTCAAATAGAGCAAAAACAGGCAATGCAGTGTCTAAAACTCAAGTCTCTCAAGTCTTTTACTTGTTTACTGAACTGTTATATAAAATCAGAATCATATTTGTAATTCTGCTGATTTGGCATTTTTCATGGGATATTGATTAACTGTATGAAATTAGATAAACGCACACATTTTCTGTCCCCATTTAAAAAAAAATTCATTCTACATGAAATTTAATAGACCAAAATATTTAATTAGACTCCAAATGTGCACGAGTCTAACCTACTAGACTTCATCACGTAACTTACACGTGCACTCTGTAGGTGTGTTTTTTGGGGGGGATTTTGCGATACTCTTGATAGTGTCAAATCGCACATCGTTAAAATGACAATTATGATATTATCATAGACTATATATATATATATTTATATATATCGTACACCCCTACTTCACGGTATGATCCACAAAACTTGTCTTTACATTTGTATATTATAATATTGTCATATTTCAGTGTAATGTGTATGTGTGTGTTCTTTATCAGATCGGCTGTAAGATCTTGGCGAGCCTGATGCATTACACAGCATGCTCAACGTACTTCTGGATGCTGTGTGAGGGAATCTACCTGCACACGCTTATCATCGTGGCTGTGTTTGTGGGAGAACAGCAACTGGGCTGGTACTACCTGCTGGGCTGGGGTAGGAAGTCGATTTCAATTGATTTCATTGAGTCTGAGTCACTATTTTAATTCTGTGTATGGCATAATTTCTATGTCTGTTCGGGTTATAAATACGATCTGACTGGTTCATTAGATTGTGGAGGTGAACGGTCAGATGTGAAATGAATTTAGTCTGATTCATTTGAGTCTTAATCATTTAAATGGGGTTTAATTTGATTGCTATTATTGTAAATTCATAATGAGTCTATACACTTTGACGGTTCCTTTTACTTAGCTTGGTGAAGTAAAGCGTCATATTCCATTAATTATCTTTATTATTAGTTCTTATTGGCTCTGTAATGAAGTACCGTTTCGGTTTTAATGACTTCCTTTTTAATTTACTTTTTGATTAATGAGTCTGGTGTGGTATTATATCTGATTCACTTTTATCGGATTTCAGGCCAATTTCACTTCGATCTCTTTTACTTTAATGTTGAGTCCATTTGATAATGGCTTAAACTGGAAAAAAAAGTTGCTTTATACTTCTCACAGCAAAGTGAAAGTCTTTCTTCGCATATCCCAGTAAGCTGGAGTCTAAATACAGAGTCAGCCATGATACAGCACTCCTGGAGCACTGAGGTTTAAGGGTGTTGCTTAGGGACCCCAAGAATGGCAGCTTGGCAAGACTGGGGCTTGAACCCCAACTTTTCCAAACAGTAACCCAGAGCCTTAACCAATGAGCTACAATTTATTCAATTTATTTACATTATAATTGATTAGCTATACTTTGGAATGCCGTATACTACAGAATCGTTCATAACAATTCAGTTTCTGATCACTTGGTGGGTTTTAGTTAGATTTTTTTTATTATTCACTTGAACCTCATTTTTTGTATAGCGGTCTCGTTTGATCTTTACTGAATCGCTATTGGTTTTTAACAATCACTAGATAGCTTTTGTTCCTATTTTACTCAGTCGTCCTGCGGAGATTCGACGTCATATTTGGTTCATTCATTCGATTTCATTCGTGATTTCATTCCGTCGGGTTGCATTCACTTTGACGTTTTCATTCTGATTGCGGTTTGATTAGGAGATTGATTAGTGGAAGGTGAATCTGATCAGTCAGAAAGCGCTCGGATATGAACTTTATCAAGATTTTATTGCCTTTTTTAAATGAAAATATTACCATTTTCACACCCCATCTGACTCGCTCACGTTACTTGCTCATATAGATTTTTTTTAATATATTTATAATATTAATACATTTATTTTCTCTTTTTTTCAGTATTTCCAATCATTCCGGCTGTCATTCATGCTGTGGCTCGTCTCAACTTCCACGACGACAAGTAATTTATCTGTGCTTGTTTTTTAGCTTGTATTTATTTGCTTTTAAAGAAATCGTGTTTACGAGGTCTGCTGATGTTCATGATGTTTCTCAGTTGCTGGATATACAACTCCAACCTGCTCTACATCGTCCACGGGCCAATCCATGTGGCCCTGGTGGTGAGTTCTCACAGCCGTCTGCTGCTGCTTTGCTGCTTTACCGATACGCATGGCATGCCTAAAACTTAACAATGAATCTTTTATCAGCATTGGTGTATTAATTGCGCCCTGTTCCCCCTGAATGTTGTCTCCGCCCAGGTGAACCTTTTCTTCCTGTTGAACATAGTGCGTGTTCTGATCACAAAGCTAAAAGTGACCCACAAGTGCGAGTCCAACGCCTACATGAAAGCCGTGCGCGCCACCCTAATTCTGGTGCCCCTGATGGGTGCTCACTTCATCCTGGTGCCCCTGCAGCCTCAGGAGAGGCTGCCCTTGGCTGTGTATGAGTTCTTCATGAACATCTTCATGCATTTTCAGGTGTGTTCTGATCTATAGAACTATAAAAAGCTGAAAAAACTCCACCAAATATGTACATACTATACATATGTGAGGGTAGTGCCATCTGTGACCATAAAGCTGTGTGCTTTTTGAGCATCCTATTCCACATTTATTCCACATATTATCCTCCACACTTCAAATTTCCATCAGGAAATGTCAATTCTATGTTTTAACAAGTCAATAAATTAAAAGATGATTAATAATGGAATGAAACCTACTGTTCTGACATCCTCTAAAAGAATTTAGTGATTAGCAACATTTTCTCACTGGATCATATTTGCCCGAAATAATGAAAAGGCAGAAGCATAATATCTAAATCTCAGCTAATCAGTGTTTCCGAACTCAATTTCCTCCTCACATAATGTCTTCTAATTGATTTTTTATTTAACTTGGATTCATGTCTTCACAGTCCAGCATTTGTTTTTGCTGGTCGCAAAATTACGACATTATTAAAACAAATCGTTAAGACCAGATTACTGTCGAATGACTGTAATAATAAAAAAACCAACCTAAAACAGCTACGCATTCTTGACTGGCGACCCTCTTTTTCTCTTTCAACAGGGCTTCCTGGTGGCCATCATCTTGTGTTTTGCAAATGGAGAGGTACGAACAGATGAATTGATGAAAACATCAAGCCTTCATATAGTGTTGACACACGCTGCGATGATTTTTAAATAGAATGCTCAGGTATCATTAGCTCGCTAATTACAAGTGGAAGGTTTTTTTTTTTTTTTTTACTGATGGAAGAGACCCAGCTTTCAATTTCTTAAAGACAAGCTCTGTTGTAGCAGAGTGTTTTAAATAGTTCATAGTACTCAAATTAATAAAAAATAAAAAAAATTACCACAAAAACTCGATTAGCTAACTTAGCTAAATTAGCTAATTAACAAATAAACAATTTATATAGCTAGCTAATGTTACACATACATTCTATTTGAAATCACTTTTTTTTTTAAAAAGTGCTTGAAGTAAATAATAAATAAACAAAGGAAGAACTACATAATACTGCTAGTGGCTACATAGCAAATTAGCTAGCTATGGAACCACTACTATAAAGTAGTTCCTTCATTTTAGTTTTTTTTTTTTACACCCCAGGGAGACCAAACTTTGCTTTATTATATTTATTCAAGCTGCTTTAAGATTGTGGCTTATCACTTCAACAACATCAACAAACTGTATTCCAGTCTTTAGCCAAGAAAGCAGAAAAGCTTCACACTAGCAAGGGGTCAGAATTAATAAATGCTATGGCTGAACCACAGACATTCTCAGCGCTGTCATGAGCTCGCATAAGATCATGCAGAAGTTGGAATACTATCACAACATGCACAGTACGTCAATCAGACCACAAATCAGGAGATGGATCTAATATTGTCTTTGCTCTTGTTGGTAGTTGCTGCTCAATAGTAATTGGTCGTTCATGAGTGAGTCTTGACATTATTGTTACAATAATTATGGAAATCATGTGACAAAAGAACTAGCGACACAGACCGGAAAATATTAGAGATGGAGCTACTGAATCTGTTCATCATAATTTGTCCTTGGCTGCATTGTCTTCTTTTTATTATTGTAACTATAGTCAAGGTTTGTGAATGTAGACGTAATGGGGATCTGCTTATTAAAAATGGGGAAAAAAAAAATTCATTTCTGATCAAAAGAACAAAATTAACTGAATGACTCAAAAAAAGATTTGTTTATTCTGGTGAACGAGATTCAAAGGGCCAAGTCACTAAAATCATCCGATTTTCCCATTACTACTATGCAAAGTGACTCCGTACTACACTAGACAAACCAACATTCAACATCCAGTTATCAGTAAATACAGTTGCCTTGTAGCTGTGTGTATGAATGGAGTTTTGTGTTACACCTGCATTAACTTCAGAATTAGAAATGGTAGAAAATCTTAGAAATATTGTGACTATTGGATTATTGACTATGTGATTTCCACTTTAATCAAACACTTGTCACATAACCTACAGTTAAGTTATAACAGACTTTAAACCCTTTCTTGGAGTTACTACTAACCGCATCTAAATCTTTTACAACATCTCCGCCTCCAGGTGCACTCAGCTATAAGACGTAAGCTCGCCCAGTACCGTATCCAATGCCGGCAACGCCTGGTGACGACCGACTCTCATTCTCACAACTACAACACCTCGTCGTTCGTCGAGACCAGCCGAGGGACCATAAGCCTGGAGCATGCATCGCCCCACGTGGACGATGACAAAACAAACACAGCCATGTATGTCCTCAACGGCCAGAGCAATGGCAGGCACAGGTTCAGCGTAGATGATCACAAACTCGAAGTCCTGGAGTCATCAAAAATCTGACGCGCAAATGAAGACTATTTTTTAGACAGCTTTAAAGAAATGTCACCCTGAATGTGAAGTGATTTCCTTCACTTAGTTAGTATGTCATTTAAATTATACTAACTGGTCCAAATATTTCATTTTTTACATTAATCTGTTACAACACTGTAAAAAACACTGCCCTTTCGGCAGAAGGTCACAAGTTTGAAGTTGAGTTTGAAGTTTGAAAGAACTCTGGGAAAGATTGTCTCATTTTTCTTCACATCTGTCATTTGATGTGACTCTACCCAATAAGAGGCATTTAGAATCTTTATTTAGGTATTTAGAATCCTCCTGAACATGCCAAGATCCAAGTCAGGAGCACAAAAATGTTTATAAAAAAAGATAGACAAATAAGGAGCTTTATTATAGGATAGCTTAAATGCGGATAAATGTCATTTCAGTAACTATGGGCCCTACTCTAATCCTGGCAAATCCTTGGTAAATATGAGCAAAGAAATCAGTGAAAATGTTTCTTTTTTTTTTTCAAAACAAAAAATTTTTTAAAAACTTTTTATTGCAAAAAACAATTATTGGTGCCCTTAGGAAATCATTTAAAAGCAATATATTTGAATTGATATTTGAATTTTCTTAGGACACTTTGGTGATTAGGAACCTAAAATTGTTCAACCATGACGTCCTATTTACAGGGGAATAAATATGAGGTAACACAGGCCAAATTCACTTAGTCATTCATCAATGAGTATGACCAAGAAATATAGCTGTGATGTGTGTGGAAAAAGTTGTTTAGCATCACAGAATAGGAAGCAGCTAAAAGTAAATAGCAAAAGCATTCAAAATGCCCATCTGCTGCACTACAAACATTGTCTGAAATGGTTTACCGTAGTCTGATTAATTACAAGATTCAAAATATTAGTAAGCAGAGACAGAGAAAAAAACAACAGACATTTACTGCTGAAACGCCCTCAAGTTGCAGAAATCAGCCATCAATTAAAAACTAGCTAGCTACATAACAAAGTTAGTTTTTTATATACATGAGCTCAAAAGACTGAAGCTTTGCTAAATCAAGAATGTGAACAAGTAGACAGTATTCTGGCCATTTCTTTTAAAATCGAAGAGATTCAATGCTAGCATAACCTGCACATTCATATTGCAGGAAAAACATGGAGAGCTGCAATGCTAGCTAACCACAAATGCTGTGTGTTATGAAGACAGAAGCCTAAAGTTTGGGCAGATAACTTTTTAGAACATGATGTGCTAAGTTAAGCACTCAAAATATCTACCTAGCTCAAAATACTTTTTTATTTTAGCTTAGTTGCTTAACATAGGACTTAGGATTTTGAAGAATAACTTTTGAAGACTTGTACCCAGTTTGGATTCAATGTAGTTGGGTATTTTGAAGCAGTACACAGTACATGTGGTTTATGCATCTGTGTGTGCAGAAGGTGAATTCTCCTGTATAAATATATCAGGGCAAAAAGCAGAATTCCAGCAGGTCACCCCATAAATTTGTTTAAACTTACTGATTTTTAATAATCTTGTCTGCAGGACCAAGTCACGTTGTCCGGATTATTTTATCAGAGCACTGCGAATTTGAAAATATGTAATTATTTCTTAAATATGTGTACAAACATTTGTAAATAGGCGTTCTGTGTGTTTTTCACCCACAACCTTCTCGCATTCTTGGCGAAGACGTTGTTCTCCCTTTCCTTGCTTTGCACCTAGATTATAGTAAGGTGTGAAAAGATGTGTTTATATGCTTGTATGTGTCTCTTGTCAACCTGAAACATTCCAGTGAAATTTCCAGGTTGTGTAAAGAACTGTCATTTGTCACTTCTCGATCTGTTTATAACAGATGCTATTGTTATGAAGAGCACAAAAAAATAAATGTTATTGCACTGGACCTCCATTTTCTGCCATACACTCTCTCTTACCTGAATCGATCCACCTCTTAATACCATCATTATGATGCCACAGCTATAGAAACCATATATATTATAGAGAAACACAGTCTAACAGAGCACCGGATCACAGACGGGAATCTCATTCAGTGAGAATAAATGCCATTAATAACGCAAGAAACTCATTGAACACAAGTGAGCACATCTCCTTTCACTGTAGCCACAACTGCACCACCCGCATACATCATCACTAGCAGAAGCATCGATATTTACCTCATGAAATGGCCCTGAATGTTTCTGTTCATCTTTGTGCATTTTTATCAATGCATTACGGTTTTAAAATGAAGGCAATTCTACAGGAAAGAAAACGCAAAAGTATAAACGGTTCATATTTTGTCCAGCTTTTCATGAAGCGTCCAGCTCGTAAACGTCCTTGTAAGTGTATCTGCGACCAAATAAATTCCTCCTTAGTCAGCCAATGTGTAATAAAAAAAACAGCTATTAAATCCGCACAAATATATCAGAGCTTGTGCAGTTTGCGTCAGATGAGATTTATGAGCTCTGATAAAAAAGTTTAAAATGTAAGTCTGAGTTGAGGCCAGCAGAGAAGGCCTTATTTACGACCAGGTACAACTTTATAGCTATCGATCAGGCTTACCATTATGACCACCTGCCTAATATTGTATTGGCCCCCTTTTGCTGCCAAAACACTCCTGACCTATTAAGAATTGTCAATAATTTCTGCAGCAATTTGGGATACAGGAGCTCATCTGTTGCATCAATGAGCCTCTGTTCCTTCACTGGACCACTTTTAATAGATACTGACCACTGCAGACCAGGAACATCCCACAAGAGTTGCAGTTTTGGAGATGCTCTGACCCAGACGTCTAGATATCACAATTTGTCAAACGCAATCAAATCCTGTTGCTTGTCCATTTTTACTGCTTCTAACACATTAACTTTGAGGACAAAATTTATTTACTTACTGCTTATAATGTAATAATGTTATAATGTTATGTCTCGTCGGTGTGTGTGTGTGTGTGTGTGTGTGTGTGTGTGTGTGTGTGTGTGTGTGTGTGTGTGTGTGTGTGTGTGTGTGTGTAATTTAATTTTTTTACTAGTACGTAGACACTCTTTAAGCACTAATAATGTAATAACAGATTTTATTTCCTGACTTGTCCAATAAAATTTGCCATTTTGTAAAATAACTATTTGCGTTAGATTATGATAAAGTTTGATTTTTCCCCTGGATCACTTAAAAATCCAATTTCCCATCTCATCACGGTTACACAACTAAACTCACTTGCATCAGTTTATGTGTCCTGTACAGTAAGTGTGATTTAGTAGAGGAAATGACCATATCAGATCGTATCATACTCAGACACATTCATTTGGAAAAGAGGTGCCATTGATTGTTGCTTTGGCACAAAAACTATGATGTCGTGTTTCAGTTCCTTTCCTGTTTTGTCTGGATTGTTCCACATCCCCAGTGTCTGTGCTGCTACAGAGCCCAATTCACCCTTCACAGGGAGGAGGTCGTGTTCTACAAAGGAGGTCTTTTCTAAGAAAAACTCATAACTTGGGGTGAAAAAAGAAGTAAATAACTACAATAAAAAAAATTATATTATATAAAAAAATAGGGTTATTTTTATACATAACATAATTAATTATTATAATATAATTTACATTTATGTAAAAAAGATTTTAACCTAGACTTGGATAAGATTTGTCATGTATGTCACATTGCTCTAAAAAGCATAAACATATGAATAAATATAATAATAATAATAATAATAATAATAATAATAGTTATAATAGTAATAATAATAATATTATTATTATTATTATTATTAATCACACTAGAAGCAGTTACTCGAGTGCCTCTAGTGGTAAAGCGTGGAAATACAACTGAATATGAATCCTTTCTTACAATAATAATAATAATAATAATAATAATTATAATAATAAAAATAATAATAAATAGTAATATTGTATACGTAATTGCTGGATCCAGACTTTATCCTGGGAACTTTGGATGCCAGGTGGGAACACATCATACATTGAACACCAAAAGTTAAAATGTAATAATAGCAAAAAATGAAATAAAATAGTAATAATAATTTGAATAAATTATAATAATAAATAGTCACTGAGTGTGAGAATTGTTTTATTCATATGTTTGTTTGAAAGTTAAATGCTTAGTGAATGGTTGAATCATTTAAAAAAAACTAAACACGCATTTTGTGATGCAGACACACAGGGCTGGGACAAAAGGACAGGAAATAGCTCATTAAAAAACCTTGAAGCTATTCAGAAGCACAGAATTAGCACAAAGAATGGGCTAATTCTGCTTCTCTCTTCAATCATTAAAACCTTGTAGGAGTAATCATTTTAACCCTGGCAGGGTTTTATAGAGAAACACTGGGACCAAAATATCAGATAAGTATTTCTCTACAGATGGTAAATCACAGTACAGTACAGTAATGGGATATTGTCACATGATGTATTGAAGCATTTCTAAATTTATTTTAATCTTAATAACCAAAGATCGACACAGAATACATCAGAATTATATAAAGTATATATTTGGCAACAGTAAAATCACAGAGAAGAAATCAACAAAAAAAATCTAATACATACTAATGCACAAAACACAAACAATTTATATATCATTTATCATAATATATACATTTGTGGCATTTAGCAGACGCCCTTATCCAGAGCGACGTACAAAAGTGCTTTAAATCTCTAGTAATTAATACACTGTATGTATATATACATTATTTAACACTTAAGCAATAGAATTATTGTAAATATTTAATAAATAAAATGTTACTTTCCCATTTTTCCCAGTATTCCCAAGTAACCCATTTATATTTTCCATATATCCCAAAATAAATCCAGACACAGCAACAAGTCTTTTTTAAACATTTTATTCCACATCTAATCCCCATTTGCTCCTATATTCTGGAAAGATTTTCCACTCGATTTTGGATTATACATTTTAAATTTGTGTGAGATTTTTTCATTCACAAGTGCGTTAGTAAAGTCGGGTACTGATGCAGGATAATGGGACGAGGCCTAAGGTGCAGCCATCTACAAAGTAGTTCCAGATCTTCACTGGATCGCATGCAAAAGATTATCCTATTTTGAATCAGATATTATGATCAGTGCAACATATCACACCCTTACTGTGTTTTACATTGCATGAACAGAGCTGTATACGGACCAGTAAAGTCCTGTAAAGATTTTTGGAAATGGAAATGTCGGAAATGTCAAAATCCACATGTCCGTATATCCAATTCTGTACCATTTTGGATGTATGTCACTGACATAAACGTCCTTGTTATAACCATTAGGTGCCATGATAGATAATCTTCTAAGGGTAATTTTTTTCACACCCAAGAGAAAATAGCATTTCTCCCCTGTAGCTCTTTCATGCCAGGCTTAACCCAAAACTTTTACCCAGTTCCACATGTTTTAGCTCATCCCAAAATCTTAACAGCTATTGGACCAGCGTATGCATTTGCTTTTATTTCATTGGTTGGGCTTATAGTTCAGCCCACCCACACCCCAGAAATGTGGGCCTGCTGTGGTATACCTTACAGGTATAAATACCAATATCAAAATATTAAAATGAACAATACAATACGGAATAAAAAACAATATATATATTCACAAAATTGTAATAATACTAAACTTAGGTACATGAAATTAGAGTTGAATAAATAAACTCTTGTCCGACTCCCATATCACCCTGTGCCATCACACGGAAATGAGTATAGACTGCTTCCAGTTTTTCTGTAGCTCCTGAAACAGAGCTGAGAGTCTTGGGGTTTTGTCTGGAGGCGTTTTAACAACCCTCACCCGCCTCCCATCAGTTATGCCGTCTTCTTCATCAGACATTAAATCAAGAGTTGCTGAGTTCCAGATATGTTTTTTCTACATCTGTCTGGAGGACTTTACATCTGGATTGATTCTGGATTCATTATAAAGGAGTAGAAAGCAACATTTACAACATTTAGTACATTCCTGAACGTACTCTTTTTGTTTCTGTTTGACTTCGGCCAAAGCTTTAACTGACTCCTTCAGCTCTGCTTTGTCAGGCTGCTAAATGTAATATTTCCCCCTCAGGGTTTCATAATGTGTCTTGCAGGATGCTGAACAGAACAAAAATATATTATTAACATTAAATGTGTAATCCAGTGTCTTAAAATGTATTTCATAAAATGTAAAATACCTTTGAAACCTTTTACTTTTGGGGCGAGATGGAAAGACAATCTGTAAATAAATTAATATTTTGTGGGGTTGTCATAAACACTATTAACATATGAGAGGCAGCCAGCAACCATCACATATTGCTATCTTTGATCAGCTTTTTGCCATCAGACATCAGTATGTCCACTGACTTGAGTTACATGGCTGTTTATGGACACTGTTTATGTTTTTTTGTAACCTGGCTCTGTTTTTGCCTGTAAACATCCGACAAACTTGAATTTAGAACAGCGAAAAGAACAAGGTCCCACCGAGATTCGAACTCGGATCGCTGGATTCAAAGTCCAGAGTGCTAACCATTACACCATGGGACCGCCTGGAACACGTGCAGCATAAAGGGGGTATAAAATGTCTATACCAGTAGCCCGGTAATTTCTTATATTGTTATTATTATTGTTATTTATTGGCATAAATATACATGTACGCCATTTTGCACAAGCGAATCACAGCAGCATATTAGGCTAGGGCTAAATACCAAATCGCCGCACACGCCCAATATAGCTGCCCTACACTATGTAGCATTTCAGGATTAGGACTAAACCTAGTGATGCACGCAACATGTAGCGCTGAAAAAGGCACGGATTATACGTTTTATAGTAGTTTCATTCAATGCCTTTTTCTAAACGCTAAATTAGCCTATGTATTGCTAACTTACTTGGTCTAATCCTGAACCGCTAACTAGTGCATTTGTAGTGCACTAGGTGTAGGCTGATTTCATAGCCATGCAGTGCAGGATTTTTTGGGATTGAGCCTTTTTTTGTCGCACCCTACAGGCGGAAACTGGGATTACAGCCAACGTGGCGGATTTTTTAAACATGGAAATATGTATTTACTCACATGTTTTAAAACGCAAAATTCCTGAGCTCAAGAGTACTGTACAGTACAGAAAACGCTCCTGTATATGAAATTAGTCTCACAAGTGTGACTGGTTGGAAACACACTTCTAGGTCTGGTTGGAAACAGAGATACATGGATGTTCCTTTTGTTTATACACAACAGACTAGGTCATGTAACAGTAATCATTTCAATCAGACTGTCACCTCAGGCAATAACAGAAGGTTTTGGATGAATTCATTACATCACTCGTTTCTGATTATATCTGGAGAACAAACAAATGTATTATATACATGTAGGTTGGATGGTAAAAGGTTTCCTGAACCAACATGACCACATGTACTTCCGTCTGGCCATTTCGTTGGAACCGCCTTCACCATAAAAAAAACAATGGAATGGCCTGCCCAGTCACTGCACTTAAATCCTAATGAACTGCTCTGGGATGAACTAGATCACAAAAAAGAAATCTTCAACTAGTAAACTTGTGTACGCTAGGCAAGTTTTACAAGAGGCACGACCAAGTATTTCAGCTGAATGTTTGGGGAAACAAATTTTCCAGATGCAGAGAGTGTTTAAAGCTGTCGTTCATGCGAAAGGAGAATTTTGCAATGAACGTAAAGCATTTATACATTTGTTTGGTCAAAATAAATGTTCATACTATTAAATAACATTAATGACCTAGTAACGAATATAACATGCACGTTTCCACACCTTTTGACAAGCTCTGTACATGGAAATTATATTTTTCCAATGGACGTGCAATAACCACATGTGTATATCTTCTATTGCCACTAGAGGGAGTTGTTCTCCCAAGTCTACCTGCAGGACCTGCCTCTCTTCTGTAAGTGCAAAAAGCACGTATATATATTTTTCTACTATTTCACTTTTTATCCGAGAAAAACAAATTTCGTTTCGATCAGCTGCTTGTTTAGTGCATAACGTTTCTTTTGTCCCGGACCAGTGAAGGCAGTGTACCGAATTACTTGCCCAAAGTCCTTTAATTCCCACAGCTGGATTTCTGACTCAGAGTTTTTGAGAACTAATTCTAGACCCCTGTATTCTGTAGAAAGAATATTTGAAGCTCATCATCTTCTTCTTCTTCTGTACGAAAGCAAGTTGTTCTCTGATGACCATTTATTATTTTTTTATTATTAAACCTGCTCTGTAGGATTGTCGTAAATGTAAATTAATGCATCAATCAGTCATAATTTTGGATAATCAGAGTTAATTGCACAGCATTAATAGATGACCTTGAGCTGAGCTGAGATTGAGCTGAGCCATGTGTGCAAAGCTTTTTTCCAAAATTGCAGATGCATGTCTTTATTCTGGTTTATATATTGTTTATATATATATATATATATATATATATATATATATATATATATATATATATATATATATATATATATATGTTTAGTATTAATTATTACAAAAACCTGCTACAAAGCAGCACTTCGCAAGCTTCAAGTTTAATATTAATTCAATTTCAAAATTACCTTTCAAAATGGAATTTACAATATCATTATGCAGTAGATCTCCTTTGCCTCATTCCCCTGAGACCCTTATTTAAAATTTATGGGTAAGAAATTTGTATTAATCCAAGCTGGACCAATTCTTTGCCACATTTGCTCAAAATTCGACACAATAAATAGTTTTGAACTGAATACATTATGTACCTACTTTGTTGTTGTAATTTACTTTACAGCCACCAGGGGTCTCCAAAACACGTCGAAACATCACGTTCACTTTTATGGGTACTGTTACGTGATTGTAATACTTTTCTTTTAAATCTCATATTTTGTTTGCATATGTTTGGACATAGTTGTTTCTTTCCAAAGCCACCCTTTTTGTTTCTTTCATTGTCTTTCATTGTATTTTCTCAGAAGTCTTTAATCTTCCTTATCTCTTGATCTGAATGGATTCAAAGCCTTTCCCAGGAACATTATGTGTGATGCCGGAATACACCCTGGACGTGACAACAGCAATTCACATAGCTTCACACACACACACACACACACACACACACGGGCTTGGGGCAATTTAGAGTACTTGTGGGGAGTATTTGTTGGAAGATGGAAGGAAACTCGAGATCCTGGGAAACCACAAGAACATGGGGAGAACATGCAAAGCTACACATAGACAAGACTCACACTGATGTTATATGTAAATGTTACATTTCTATTAATTCTGTATATCAATATGACAGGATGGCATGTTGGGGGTTTTATTTTTGCATTTACATAATGTTGTCTTTGTGAGTACAGTCCCCATCACAAGCAGCAGAGGGCTCAACAAACAACAAAACAGCTCCTTTAGTTACAAACTCGTCCCTGAAAACTCACACTATCAAACCTTGATGCTCAATGCACCCATTCTTTTTGAGGATTCGTTTCCCCAGACCTTTTCACTGGCATTTAATTCTGCCAGGAACATTTACCTGAGCTTAATATCTCTAGCATGGCCTTTCCAAACACAAACCAAAAAAAAAAAAACAAAAAAAAACACCACCACAACTCTTACACAACAACTTGCTGGCATGTATGTATATATATGGAACAAAATTTTAACTACAGATGCCACTGCTATTTGTGTGTGTTTAAATCCAAAGCACTTCTTTCTACACTTAAAACACACAAGTCTTTGGTCTAAAAAAAAAAAAAAAAATCACCCCATCAGTAGGCTATGGGCAAACAAATAAATTACCCTGGCTGGCAGTTTGGTACAGTGTGCCGACTGTCTGCCCAGAATCCCAGCACTGTCCGAGGGAGCGCAATGCAAACAGAAAAGCTTTGCCGGTTCCAGTGTGGCTTCAGTTCTGGCAAGTCGGACATTTCCAACATATTCCAGCCAAATGCACCACAGTGTCCAGTTTAGCTTAGTAATTTTCTACTCCATTGATGCGGTTCACTTCGGATGCCATAACATTGCCACCCAGGCATCATCCAACCATCGTCTCTCAGAAAGAACATTAAAGGCCACAACAGGCCAGATTTATAAAGACAACAATAGTATTTGGTGCTTTAATACAAAATGTGCTTCCAATTTTACATTCTAATTCTCATCAGACACTTGCAATTCTCAATATTACTGTCATAAAAAAAAAAAAAAATGCCTACGATCAATTCTGAGGCATAATCTCGCCCATCCTATCAAAACAAAGGTGATCCAAAAGCCTAGAGGGTGCCGTCATACTTGATCCTGCAACTCTTGTATGGACTAACCAAATGTGCAGGGGTTGGGGTCAGACCTGATCTGTACCTTACCAGGATAGAGTGAAATGAAATGAAAAACTCAAGGGTTTTCAGTTACAGGTAATCCAGCTCCTCTTGTATTGTATTGGTGGAGTCCAATCTAAAGTCCAGGGGATTGAGTCAAACCTAATCCAGTATCTTTTACCAGGACATCAGGGCTGGAACCAGACAAGAATCAGCTTCAGCTCCTCCATCCAGGACAGAGTTGATCCAAAGGGACAGTGCGTGGGCTTGGATGTGATCCAGCTCCTCCTACATTATGTGGAGTAAAACAATCAGGTCGGTGGAGACAATTCAATATTAGACGAGTGGATCAGACTAGGCTAAGGGCTGGGGTTATTAAAGGAATTGTGTCAGATCCAGTTCCACTGCTTGGACTTTTGATGCTGCCAAATATATGCTTGAAATATTTTTGCCTCCATTAATGGCTCACCCACTCCACCTCCCAGCTGGAACTAAAGAAGCGTACTAATTATATTTTACATGGCAAAAACCCTCTCCCTCTGACAAGCACTACAGAGACTTAAAATGAATGTCTTTCACTCAAGGCTCTTATTTATTTATTTATTTTCTTCTCATGTTTATTGCAAAATATAATCATAGTATCTAATTTGCACACGATCTCCATAAATCTGTAACAACTACAGTTGATGCCTAGTCACCCACCTCCCAGATACCCCCAAGGGTAAGACACATTTGGCATGATATTAAATTACATATTAAAAACTGTGAAAAATGCTGTCATGTTACATTTTTTATTTGCTTTGTTTCAAGCTACTGTTCACAATTGTTACGTTCTCTATATAGGCCCCGCCCCAAGCTAAACCGCTTGGCTCTGCCTCGTTTCCTATTGCCTCATATACATTGTATGATTTTGGGCCGTCAACAATATAGGGTTCCTAAACAGTGGGCCTACGTCATACTCTAAGAGTAAGTCTCAAAGTTTTGCTTCCAAAGATTCGAAAGATAAGTTTCTATCAGTGTCAGTAATTCTGACTAGTCAATAAACATGCAGCGTGACATGACATACTGATGAACACAACATGGCGCTAAATCTTGATTGAAAAGAGCTAAAAGGTAAACATGAATGTAATCTCGGCTTACTATTATGTATGCTTACCTCAAACTAACTTTGCAAAATCTGGCATCCCAAGTTTTTCCCTAGCCATGACTCTGTCTATATTTTTATCCTCCACCACCTCCTCTGCTTTTTTGCAGTACACATATAAACCACAATTGCCAAAGCATGATTCATAATGTTCTATTAGTTTACCACAAGCACATGCTGATTATGTTTGAATTATTTCATACCAACTTGCATCCTGGCGTACGATTCAATAGGTAACATCGTCGTACAGTCTACATACATACGTTTTCTAGATCCGTGTCGCACATCGTGTTTGGTAATGATCTTATAGGATTGTTAAAACTGCCTGAAAAAGGTGTAAAAAGGCAAGGATTTCATTATTCTTATGCTTCAGATGAAGCTGCGGGGATTGTTAAGGGGAAGATGTTGTCAATTACGTTAAGATGTTGTCAATTGTTGTCCCTCACAGGCAGCGGAGGACATAAAAAAAAGTCAAAAACAACTCCTTTAAAGAGGTTTCCGAGGATTCATTCACTCAGATTTATTAATGACGAATAACAGCCAAAAACAACACCACATACAGAGTTACAAAGCACGTAAAGTTATTAGTGACAAAAAAAATGGATACCTGAGAGTGAGCGTAAAGATAGCACAGGGCATGATAGACATGAAAGAGGGTAACTGAAAGGATAAACAGTCTGTAATCCACCTCAGACACAAAGACAGAGAGACATAGTGTATATATACATAATATATATATATATATATATATATATATATATATATATATATATATATATATATATATATATATATAGAGAGAGAGAGAGAGAGAGAGAGAGAGAGAGAGAGAGAAATGCATGAGGTCAGATTCTGTGCAGAGCTCCAGAGTTGACATAAATAGTGCGACACGGTTTGTTCTTCTACCAAACCTGTTTTAAAAATACAAAAATAAAATAACCAGAACCCACACTGCGTCATCGACTCGGCTTTTCGGCCTTGCATTTCAACCGAGCTTCGAACGAAAAAGGGAGACTGATAGAAGATGAAAAAGACGAAGACAGGGTGTGTCTTGTAATTCAGTGTACAATCTTTTCATGTCATGTTCTCCAGGGCAGCATCGTCCAAGCTGAGAAATGGTGTAATTTTCTAAGTATAGTCCTGGCAGAGGGAACAGATTCTCCAGCCTGCCAGCCTGAACTTGGACAATGTTCCGGAACGGGAAGTTATTATAAGGACAATAAAATCACACACCTCGTGTGATCATGTTTACCAATATGCTGTACTGGTGCGCAAATACGAGACAAAGTAATATCCTGCTTTCTGACCAGCAATGAGCTTATTTAATAATGCTACAGTATATAAATGCTAAATTGTCTAGCTAGCTAATAAAGCAGTTATGGTAAAATTAGAGATCTTTGCTTACGGGGGAAGAAGTAGCTGAAATTTAGTATAAAAAAAATATTTTGAATTTGAGATCACAAAAAAAACCAGATATGAAGGTAACACACTAAACTGCAAAACCTAGCTAGCTAGCATGAATGAGGTTAGGCTAATCAACACTGGGGTATATATAAATTTTTATGTTTTCATATATTCTTCTGTTTGATAATGTGATACAAATAATAGAAGTAAAAACAAAATTTAAATGCCACTCGACAAATAGAAGCTATTGCAATAGTATAAATAACTGGCAACGAAAGTGAGTACACCCTAAGTGAACATCTCAATACTGTGTCCAAAGTGTCAATATTTCATGTGAGCACCATTGTTATCAAGCACTACCTTAATCGTCCTGGGCATGATATTCACCAGAGCTGCACAGATCGTTGCCGGGATCCTTTTCCACACCTCGATAATGACATCACAGAGCTACTGGATGTTAGACACATCGCACTTCTCCACCTTCCGCTTGAGGATGTTCCACAGGTGCTCAATATGGTTCAGGTCTGGAGACATACTTGGCCACTCCATCGCCTTCATCTTCATCTTCAGCACTGACAAGCGAACCTTACAACCTGTTACAACAAATCAGTGCTGTCTGTTTTTTTGAAGCAGCTTTTGCACCTGACGCACAGCACGAGATGGACCCTTGCGAGGTCTGTTCCTAGTGGAACCCTTAATAAACCTTCGTATGACCCTGGGCACTGTACTGTAAATCAGTTTCAGGGTGTTACAGATCTTCTTATAGCCTCGTTCATCTTTATGGAGAGCAACAATTTTAATTCTCAAATCCTCAGACGGTCTTTGCCATGAGGTGCCATGAACATCCAGTGGTCAGTATGAGAGAATTGGACTCAAAGCACCAAATTGCTTTAATACAAGATACACAAATTTGTATGGTTCTGTCAAGCAGACAAAAACATAACCATGATGAATAGGACATGTGGCTTTGCATGGTTACACGATGTACAGCTGTTATCGCTTAGGGTGTACGCACTTTTCTTGACAGTTATTTAGACAATAATGGCTACATGTTGAGTTATTTTTAGAGGACTGTAAATCTGTACTGCTATACGAGCTGCACACTGACTCCTCTAAAATATATTCAAGTTTAATTTCTATAGTATTGTCCCTTGAGAAGAAATACTTAAATGCTTGCTAAAAAAAAAAGACATTTTATTTATATATAATTGCAGGGGACCTTATACTTTTTTAATCCATTTATGGTTATGTGTCATGTTTCACTCTTTTCAACTCACTCGTGATGCCAAAGCGTGGCTTACATGTCATGTTAGCGATAAGCCGAGAAAATGACGGGGTAGGGAAAAATCAACAGTGGAGTATTCAATACTATCATTATACAATCCAGTTAAATATATTTCTGAACATATCCCAGCTTTGCAGGAAGCCAGGGTTGAATGTTTATCAGTATTATAGAACTCCTGCAGTATTCAAAGGTTTTGAGGGTCTTGGCTTGGCAGCGCTCAGGCCTTGAAATTTCAACCCTCAGATCAATAAGCCTGAAAAACCTCAACTGCTGAGGCATCACTGCTCATGCAGCTAAAATGAAAATAAAGTAATGACTTGTGTCTGTTTTTTTTTTTTTTTGTTTGTTTTTTTATCCCAGCCTGACCTCAGCCTCCTGATTCGAGCATGGAAAGCATTCAAGATAACCCCGCATACGAATGTGTTTAAAAAATGCGTTCACCTTTGAAACACAGGCACTCAGCGATCATGTGCAGGAATTAACCAGAGAATCATATAGGCTGGTCACTCAGGCCTCGGTAAAACTCACTGTGTGTACCGCACTTTATTAGCGGTGCTGACCTTTCGTCTACATGCCCATGAACCCATGACTGACTTGGCCACGTACCAAACGAAGCAGCAATCTCAGGGCGTGCTACGTTTATAGATATCACACCATGATAGCTCAGCTAAGTTCAGGAATGTGACTACAGCAGATCATTTTAAAGCTATAATAGTCGGCGGGATCCCTGCTGTCAGCGGTACCGTCAGGCAAATCCTGCAAATGAATACGTGCATTCCATTATCCTTTATGAATCATTGTCTTGTTTTCAGCTCAACACTTGATCAAAGTTGCTTTCGGCTTTCTTGAATCCGGTACTAAGCGTAGCTCGGAGAACACAGTCTAACGGATTATCCTCTGAGTCTAAAACCCCCAGGAGGTCAGTTAAGGGGAAAGATTGAAACTGGATTTTTGCAGAACTTTTTATGTATATAACAAGCTTGCCGATACACAAATATGTGCCTGAAGCTCTGGACCTGTAAGAATATCTAAACAAGTGTGGCCAAAAGACTAACACAAGCCACATGTGATACATTCCAGCTTTCATTCACTCATCCTTAGTGACTGCCTGGTCAGGATTGTGTTATGTTATATACCGAATTTCCTGAGTTAAGATGGAGATGCGTTTTGATGACCCCATTGTAAATTTGTTAATAATTTAACAAAATTAAGTACGTAATTTAGCAAAACCAAGCAATTTACAGTACCATACTGTATAGCACAGTTAAAGATGTACACAGAACGATGTCTTTTGGCACACTGACTTAAGAAGGTCAGTGCTCCCTGTGACTGTGCATGCAGCCTTGTGCTGGCATCTGTTGGTGTGTTACAAAACTAGTCTTGAACCTTTTTGATACCACCTCGTATATCTATGTGGCAGCGGGCGCTTGGACAAGCCCTGGTTCCAGAGTGGAGGGCGGAGCATATGCTGCTACGTTTGCTACGTTTGCTACGTTTGCTACGTTTGCATATTCTGGAAAAGAGAGCCAATCATTTTTTTTAAAAGTATCTCAGCTAGTTAAATAGTACAGTTCTCAGTACAAAATCTATAGAAATCGAGCAAACCTTTTTCAGATTAGGCCACACCCACATAACAGGTATCCGAATAAAGGCATCATTAAAACATTGTCGCTTTATTTAAGATTCTCAAATGATGTGGTTTTAAAGAATTTCCTAAACAAAGGCTATGAGATGCTGTTTTTTGAGTAGTCAAATGTTCCAGTCTGACTTCATTAGCAAGGCATTTCCAAGGACACACAACTGATTCTCTCTGAATGCTTTTTACAGTTTTTTGATTATTCTTTGTTGTGGGTGAATTTTGAAAGAGATAAGTGGTTTCTGCAATACCTGGACCAGCACATCTTGCACCAACACCCACAGCACTTAGTTTTTTTTTATTCTGCTGTTTGATGTGGCTTTACCACCTTGAGGAGAACCACGTGATCTTGATGCACACATTACGACACCATCTCTTCTAAGCACACCTGAGAGATATCATGAGAGATAACATGAAGCAGCCTGTCATACCTTTATTTATTTTTTTTATTATTCATAGCTGGAGAAGCAAGTAACACCAAACTTTTTTTTTTTATCTTCTCGCATTATTTTGTCACTTTTACACGTTTTGTTTCCCAGCTGTTCAGCTAGATGCGATTTCACAGCATGAAATACAGTACAGTACGTTTTTGTATTCCACTAGCTGTGTTAGTTTTTATTTTTATAGCCCAATCTCACAGGTATGCTTTTATAAAAGCACTAATGGACAGAATATGCATGTGATCAGCCAAATTCCTAGTTTTTCATGGAGCTTACAAAAAGATTTGGCCAGTGATTTGGTTCCACAGAGAAACGGTTTTATAATGCTTTTTTCGACACAAAATGGCGGCTTTGCGATCATTTCTCAGCTATTATTTTGCACTGTTATGGACTTCCTTTCTGACTTCTCCTCTGTCACTCTCTCCTTCTCTCTCTCTCTCTCTCTCTCTCTCTCTTGCCTTTTCCCAACCCAACATTCCAGCTCGAATGCTTGCACCTTGACCCCTTTCCACACTGTTTGTGAGGAGTGCTTCTGGCCGGCATGCTGTCTTGCATATCGTCACAATGAGGCCTGTGCAGGGTGTGTGTGTGTGTGTGTGTGTGTGTGTGTGTGTGTGTGTGTGTGTGTGTGTGTGTGTGTGTGTGTGTGTGTAAAAGAGAGAGAGAGAGAGAGAGAGAGAGAGAGAGAGAGAGAGAAAGAGAGAGAGAGATAGACGTGGCCATTTCGTTAGTGACGTTGTGAAACACACAGCATTGATCAGAAGCTGCAGAGTGATGAGACCCCATCTCGGGCCTTCCCTCCCTCCCTCCTTCTTTTGTTAATGCTCCTCTCCTTCCTTCAGTCCTCCTTTTCTCTTCGCCCTAATTTTTTTCATCTTTATTACACTGTTGCATCTTGTCCCTTTTTTCACACTTTTATAATGACATCATTTTCGACCTATTCTTTTCCTAGGCCTCAGAGACACCAAGATGACATGGCAGTTTTTGTATTTTCATAGTTTCATACTCTGAGGCCACTTGAAATGACGACATCCTGGAGTCACTGCTGGAGTCACATCCTGGAGTCACTACTACTAAAACAAAGAGCAAATGTGAAATTGTGTACAGTCTCTTCAGGGATGTAACCCAATAGTAATGCACAGGAAAAGCAAGTACACACAAGTAGGAAGCACAATTTTGCATTTTATGCTTTCCTGCTCGCCACAGTTGTAACGAGTGCTTATTGATCACTTTTTTAAGTTGGTTCCTGTTTCATTCCCATTCTGACACTCGATCTGAACATCACCTGAGGCCTGGACCTGTATGTACTGTATCTAAAAAGTGGTGAGGGGAAATTGTAGGTCAAAGGTTAAGATGCTGGATTTCTATAATCAGAATGGTCCTGAGTTTAAACCTCAGCTGCTGGGCCCTTGAGGGAGTCCATCAAACCTTAAAGTGTTTAGGTTTAATAAGTAAATTTGAAAAAGTGCATCTTATAAATGGCATACATAAAAAGGTATTTAATCTAGCAGAATAAACAAAGGCCACATTTGTGATACTTTCGTTCATTCATTCTTAGTAACTGTCTGGTCTTGTTTGTAGTGTTTCATATTTGGCTATTTATGTATTTATTAATATTTCTTTGTGAAAAAAACAATAACATTTGTTAGAAAATACCTCAGGTACTAATTAAATACTATTTGAGTCAGCAATATTTTTAAGCACATATAGAAATTTAATAAAACCTTTTTGGTTTGGGACACACCCACATCTGATTTGATTTAATATACAGATACTGGACAAATACACAGTTTTTTGTTGTAACTGTATTTGTATATGATCAGTTTGTAATTGTACACCAGGCAGCTTTTGCTCAATCTTCTAACCTCCCATTCTGTTTTTTTTCCCCTCAAGTTTTCACACTTCCAATCCATCTTTTATTATTATTTTTATTCCCTAACAATATCTTAAAATCTATGAGAGATGTTTTCACCAGTTTTGCATAAGAACCTTGTGTTATTCCTTGTGTACATCCATTAAAAAGAACAATATTGCTAGCGTTAATGAGAAGAGCATTGTATTTGCATTGTTTTTCTATAAGCGGCTTTGCAGATGAGGTCTAAAAAAAGAACAGAAATCCCAGGAATGTACATCTGAGAGTAACCCTGTTATGTGGGATAGGTTTTTTTTGTATTGGCCTACGCTACGCTATAGAAACTATAGAGTGGTTCAATTGTCTTTCTACTGTATATTAAGTAAATAGGTCAGATGTTTCAATTTGTTTGATTCAGTTGCCTTTGTCTCTGTTGTTATAGAGCCGTTGACTATTGTATCTTGTCTGCTTCTCTGATGTGGACCTCTTCTCTGATGTGGACCTCTTATCTGATTGCGTCTCTCCAGTATTTTTCATCTGACAGTTAGATTTTACAGATGTTTTCCTTTTTTATTACAAGTTGTTGAATAGGGTATGCTCAAAAATGTATTTTATGTCCCAAAAAATGTAGGACAAGTGTTTTAAAAATTTGGTGAAGTGTTCATTAAAACAAAAAACAATACTTACAATACTAATAAAACCTGCAAAATCAACACAATTTCTGCTTATATCAGTTTATCATAACTGCACTTTACCTTAAAAACATAGATTAGCAGTAAAAGTAGAATAGAACAGAGTAAAGTACAATAGAGTATGCTAGAGTAGTAAAAGAGAAGAGCAGTAATAGTAGTATAGAACTGAATAGAGTAGTAGTAGAGTGGAATAGAGTAGCAGTAGTATATTAGAGTACAGTATTCCTAGTGTATAGTAGAATAATTTAGAACAAAGTAGAATAGAGCATGCAAGAGTAGAATAATGTAGAATAGCGTATGATAGAGTAGCACAAATGGAATAGAATAGAATAGAATAGAATAGAATAGAATAGAATAGAATAGAATAGAATAGAATAGAATAGGAGAAGGTTAGAGTAGAGTAAAGAAGAGAAGAATATAATATGTTAGAGTAGTAGTAATGTAGAGTAGAATAAAGTAGAATAATGTAGAATAGAATAAACTATGAGCATGTTAGAGTAGAGTAGGATAGAATAGAATTGAATATGTTAGAGTAAAGAAGTAGTAGTGTAGAGTAAAACAATGAAGAATAGAGTGTTAATGTAGCACAAATAGAATAGAATTGAATAGGAGAATGTTAGAGTAGAATAGAATAGAATAGAATAGAATAGAATAGAATAGAATAGAATAGAATAGAAGAATTTTAGAATATAGTAGAGTAGAATAGAATAGAATATGTTAGAGTAGAGTAGTAATAATGGAGAGTAGAAAAGAGTGGAATAATGTAGAATAGAGTATGTTAGAGTAGCACATAGAATAGAATAGAATAGAATAGAATAGAATAGAATAGAATAGAATAGAATAGAATAGAATATGTTGGAGCAGAGTAGTACTACAGTAATAGCAAATGTTGTCAGAACGACCACAAAATCCATGACTACAACGACTTCACAAGACGCACACAAACCTCACAATAACAAATATGAATAAATATGATCGATATTATTGTATTGTTTATCATCTTTCTAAATATTTATTATTGGGCCTGTGTGCCCATTCTTTCCCTCAAATCTGCTTCACTGAGCAGCTTTGGAATCCTCTCAGTGAGCTACCTTTCTGCACATTAGATTGGATCTTCCGGCAGTCCCATTTATCAGGTTTGTGGCACTCGGCTCCTAGCAATTACACAGAAGTCCTTTGTTTACTCTTTCTTTCAGGGTTTTTTTTTTTTTTTTATCTAACTTTTAAATACCATCTAAATGCCCTTTATTGAGCATGCTACAAGCTTCAGACCCTTAAAGTTCATCGTTATCTAAATGTTTGGCAGTATGCAACTCACTATAAAAATGCATTCATGCGTTCTCGTATGGGTTTATTTTCCCCCAAGACAAGGACATCCATCTGAGATCATTTTCATTTCCAAGTATCACCTGAATTGTTTCTATTCTGGATTTGTTTGTTTTGTTTTTTCCGTTTATTTCAGGAAAACCCGCGTGTGGTTTGACCTTTTAAGTAGCACGTTCTTAATTCTTTACCGATTCCGCCTCATCCGTTGTCATGACGACAGTTCCCTATTTATGTGCGGTTGGATTTGTGAAGGCGTTAGGACTCCGCTGCACTCCGTGCCCTCTGCGTGAATTTCTCACCGCACCTTTGGGTCAACGGTCACGCACCACCTCCTCCTGCTCCAAAAATGCCATTGTTATGATGTACGTGCTCATGTATGAAACTGAAATGAGTTTCTGTTTTGCAAAAAAAATTTACTTTTAGTGAAAGTGAAATTTTTTGTTTTTTAATGAATTTAAAACCAGTTACACTTGAAGAATCCGCGAATCCTGCCACTATTCGAATTCATTCGTCCTCTCGCAGGGTTTTGCATTCTGCACTAATAGAGGACTCCCCAACTGGAAGCATGTAGTGCATTGCGGCAGAGCAGTGAAGAACTGGGTTACGTCAATGGGCACAGGTATAAACAGAAACACACACAAATTTCCATTAGTTAATGAAATTCAGCTGAATTGACACTTCCTGATTGCCAGACTAACAGAGCGGTTTGAAAGCTTTACACAGGAAAACCGCACCAACTCAAACCATCTGCCCATTGTTTTAGAAATCAGAATTGGTCGAGCATGTGGTTAACTTCTCAAGGAATCCTGTTCAAGGTAGAATCTCTGACCAACTTTAACCAGTAGTGGAATGGTACATACGTTTGATGAAATGTACACCCTTCTATACTGCTGATTAGAAGTTCAGTAGCTCAAATCGGAGCTCAACTATGTTGCCACTGCTAACATTTGATTAGGAACACTTCTAAAATATGTAAATGAGATAACTGTATGTCTGCCAAATCTAATGCCACCTGATGGGATTTCCGAGCCACCATGCACACTATAGAGAACTGAACTGAATTGTGAATTTTTACATTTTCAACACATTGCTTATTTGATATAGCAACATACTGACACAATTTGAGTCCTGGCTATACCACCCTTGGGCCCTTGAGCAAGGCCCTTAAGCCCCTGCCCACCCACCGCCCCCCACACCATGGACGGTCCCAAGAAAGGCTGCAAAAGGAGGAGGGTGGGTGTTAAGTTAGCAATCTGACCACGCTACAAAATTGCTACGGACACGGCAAGTAAGCCATCAATCCCTTGCCGCCCAATGGGAGGACAAAGAAAAAAAAACATACCACCCCACGTATAGCTTATATTTTGCTTGTTCTCCTTAGGAGAGCAAACTTTCAGATCCATTGTGTATAATCAATCTATTGTATTGTTTGATATATTTGAAAATGCATGCCAAACACCAAAACAAGTCCAGATATGCCGTATGTGGAAAGTAAAACTTGGAGAAACATAGATTTACTGGCCACTTTATTAGAAACATACCCTGTGTACCCTTTTTTTTGTTTTGTTCAGGGCTTTAAAAAATTCTGCGGAACCTAATGTTGTCTTCTGTTTTAGCATGTCCACCTAACGTTTTGAGCATTCTGACATGCTTTTCCTCTCACCATGGCTGTGAAGAGTGTTTGTTTGAGTTGCCATAGCTTTTCTGTCAACTGGAACCAGTTTGGTCATGCCACTCTGATATAGATTTCTCTGTAACCCTCTCTTTTGGTTTCATTCAAAATATTTTCTGAGGTAATTACAAGTAGTGTACATTTCTATCACAATTTGTTCATCTTTGATGGGCTACATTTAAATTATTGCTGTAATTTTTCTTCTGTTATTTGTTATTGCATTGTGTACAGTTTGGAACTTCATGTTGATGATGGTTGATGTTTCCTGTCAAAAAAGTCACCAAAACTATTAGAGGTGAAGTTGTAATTTCTGTAACATCTAACAACAGACATCTTTGGGACTTCTCACTGGAATGATAAGCTGCTTTGTAGCCTGAGAAAAACTCCCTGAGATGGCATGAGTAAGAAACCTTGAGAGAAACCAGACTCAAAAGGAAACCTCTTCCTTAACAATTTGTTTTGTTTACATTTTTGCTACTGTTCACTTTGTCTCTTTAAAACAGGTTTACTGGCGGAGCTATTTTGTGTTTTGTTCATTGTCTTGCACTGTCCTGTGTGGTCTTGCACTGTCTTGTGTTGTCTTTGCACTGTTTGCACCAGGTTGCACACATGCATTTTATGTGGCGAGGACACTTACTAGTCCTTAGCCCTGTGTTTTCTGTTTCTGTGATTGTTGTTGTATGTAGCATCAGGGTTCTGGAGGAACGTTGTTTCATTTCACTGTGTACTGCGTCAGCTATATATGGATGAAATGACAATAAAAGCTTCTTGACTTGACTTGACTTGATCTGGGAGGCAACGAACCAATCATTTCCGATAAGAACACACAACAAGGGAGGTGGTTAAGGCATTGAGCAAGGCCCTTAACCTTCAGGTGCTCAGTTGTAAGTAAATGTATAACATATGATTGTGGGCAATCAGGTGGATGTGGTGTGAAGCAGAACGGTCTGAAAGTTTACTGAAAGTTTTTTGAAGATCGTTTCCTTCCTTCTTTCCAGTCGATTTATTTCTCAGCTGGTGGAGGATCAGGGCATGGTGCCTGTGTTAATTTCTCTTCAGTGCTTTCCACTCATCAAACACATTCAGTGATAAAGATAGACAATGGCATTTACACAGGGCCCTTTCTATTTCACCCTTCAAGGCTCTGCACTAGTTCTGCAGCACACCTCGCTTCAACGCCCACGTACGCACGGTGTTGGTTTTTCCAGCTGAACGGGAAGGACGGCAGGTCTGAGGACAGAGAGATGGCCAGCGACTGGTGCTTTCTCCACAGACGTGTTAAACACCTTGGTAACACGAACACTCTGCTGCTAACGTAATTTACAGCACCCAGGAGGAGTGACATGGGTAGATTATTTTCATGAGTACAACACGAGACAGCGATATTGGGCAGCAGGTTTTGTGTGTGTGTGTGTGTGTGTGTGTGTGTGTGTGTGTGTGTGTGTGTGTGTATGTGGGCTTGCTATGCACACTACAGACATTCCTGCCTAAGCGAAGAGACAACAATCTTCCTCTGAACTTTAGTCATCACTTCATATCTAGGCATATAAAGTGGCCTAGATTTTAGCACGTGCACACACACACACAAACAAACACACACACACACACACACACACACACACACAAACACACACACACACACACGCACACACACACCTACACTTATGACTTATTACAAGACTGTAGGACAATACGGCAATATTATAAAAATAACTGTAGGACATTTTGTTCTCGTCCCTCAACAATTTGTCTGTCTGACTTTTAAATAAAGAAATAAAATTATTTTCATGCATTTTTTATAAAAACCGGTTTAAAACGATATTTTATCTCATACATAACATTTATTTCTTCCACAAAGTCGACTGTTTCATGTAGGTTTTTATCGCATGTTTCGTTTTTTTCCCACTTAATAATACACGCCACCTCGTTACAGGAAATATTTGGAATATTCCAAATATCCTTTGGTATCCAGATTTTCTTTATGTCATGAGAAAGACAAACATGATGAATTGTGGAGAAATATCCTCACTCGACCAAGCCGAGTCCACCACCACCGTGCTTCTTTCTGCCAGTAAATGTTTCTACAGATCAGAAGTCAATTACAAATTTCAAGGCACATTTTTAGACGGTGCGTAACGTCCTTATGTATCAAATTTCGTCTGTCTGATAATCGTATGCCAAAACCTCAACCTTGTTACTCAGAGGAAAAATCCACCAAATGGTAAATCATTACACAATTGAGCAGATGTTTTGCCATGTATGCTCGCATGGCTATTTTTTTCCAGCCACAAATCCTCACCATTACTGTCATTATAAGCATGGAACACACCCTTTCGAAATGTACCCTCTCTCGCGTCTTTCACATAAATCTCTCATATACACAGGACATCGACTAACATGTCTATACACATGCGCTTGAGGGTTGATGTATACGGAGTGGAAGAAGAAACTCACACCCATACACACACACACACACGTGCACACAGACACATAAATCAGTCACATGCATTAGTAGAAATAGAAAAAAAGAAGAAAACGATTGAATTTTGTGTTCCTGGACAAAGATCACTACAGAGAAGACACACCCTGGACACAGGATGTCATTCAATAGGGGGTCACATTGTTCAGTCATGAGACAAGAAACATCAAACATCAGCCACCATGTCCACACTGTTGCAGAGGGAAAAAACAGTTATGTGAAGATATTTTACAGTTTTACACCATACACCTGTGTAATTATTATACATAGAACATCTGTAATTAGCAATTTTTTGGATTTTATGGAATAAAATGGGTGTATTGATTTTATATGACTCATACTGGATATATATTTTAAGAAACCCAGGCTCTTCATGGTAATGTGACCAATTACACCCCCACATAAGAATGTACAGATAAAATCAAGGCAACCTGTAATTTCATTTATAGCTTTTTCTACTCGGGAAAAATGCCTTTCTGCAATTTTAATGCATTTCTGTTCAAACGTATGAATTCTGAATTTTTTTGAGTGGAACAAATGCGATGCCAGATCCAGATTCTTACATTTTTTTTCTTTTTTTATTAACTATTTAAAAGAAGCAAATTTAGGACTAAAACTGGGTTGCAAACTCATTAATATGCAGACATAAGAATGATCAGCTATTTCTATTTAAAACTGTCTTAGATGTCAGAGTGGCATGAAAAAAAATGATTGAAAAAAAAAAGATGCAATATCATGTGATTTTACAATGTTTTTATCGCCTCTGATTAAAAAATATACTAGTTAAAAATGTTATATTATTACCCATATAATAATACAACCATAAAATAATATATTCCTCGTTATTTTATTTTATTGTTTTTATTTCTAGCTTGTGGGATTTTATTATTATTATTATTATTATTATTATTATTATTATTATTATTATTATTATTATTATTATTATTAATATTATTAATATTATTATGTTTAGTTCATTATATTAAACACAGTAACTCAAGGGCTTGTTAATTAATTAATTTTATATACTTATTATAAATAGGTTTAACAAAAGTAAATAAATATTATAATAATTTCATATAATCATTAAATAAAATGTTATTATTTATTCATATATTAACGTGAATATATGTGCATAGATAGATAGATAGATAGATAGATAGATAGATAGATAGATAGATAGATAGATAGATAGATAGATAGATAGAATAAAAATATATAAATTATAATAATTATGTAAATATAATATAATTTATTTGTCATTTATTATATATATATTGTTTTCCTTCTAATAAATTAGTTAATTATTTTATTAATTTTATTATTATTATTATTATTATTATTAATAATAATATTAATGTTTTTTTTTATTATTATGAATCATATTATCACCAAGTTCATATGGACCTGATTGTTTACCTCTTCTCTGGCAAGCGGATGACGTCACGACACACCCCTGAACGTGTGCGCTGGTATAAGTCAGTGGAGTTTCATTCGGCCAATCAAAGCCGAGCTGTCATAAGGGATGACCAATCATCGACGAGGGGTATTGACAGAGCCCATTTGTGATTGGCTGCCACATTGTGAGGGGGTGTATGTAGCCACGCAGCGCTGCTTGAGCCGAAGGGCGGGGCCATAACCGAGTCGACGATGATGTCCACCTCTCTGTTGGTAGACGAGTAGAGCAGAGGGAGAAGAAGAAAATCACATACATATATCGATTTATATGTAAATGCACCCATTTCGTGTGGAATTAACGTTGAGCTTGAAACCCGGAACGGTGTTTGGATGGTTCGAAAGTCCGCCCGGATCTCCCCTGGTAACGTATGACTTTATTTTATTTTTTTTTGTCTTTTCTTTTTTTTTTCCTGGAGAAACGTTTGAGCAGCTCTGCTACACAGCCAGCCATGCTGACAGACACACAGAACCAGTGGTCCACTCTCACACTTCCACACTCCTCACTAGGGCAGAACCGGACCACGGCTTCTCCATGCCTACTGCCCATGTGTACTCATTAGGGTGCTAGCGCGCGCCTGACGTTGATCTTCACCACACCGCTGCCTTCCTTCTCTTCATTCCTTCTCTTCCTCCCTTCCTTCCCTCTGCAACTAAATACACCAGGAAAACTTATTCTAGATTTTTAGCAGCTTTTTATCACGACATCAAAAGTCGTGATGATCTAAAAAAAATAAATAAAAAAAAAGTGGTTTGTTATCTCCAAGTTCTGTGTGTGTGTGTGTGTGTGTGTGTGGTTTGGTGATGCGTTGAGCTTCAATCTTCATGAAATAAATGTGTTTGGGAAAACTTTTTGCAGAGTTGCCTGGATGCATTTTGGCAAGCAGGAGGAGCTGCAGGTAGGAGAGAGAGAGAGAGAGAGAGAGAGAGAGAGAGAGAGAGAGAGAGAGAGAAGGGCAGGAAGGCATGAGGACGAGAGGAGAGGAGAGGTGCAGCCGTAATTCTGCGGGGCTTCATCGTAAACAGATTCCCAATCCCTTTCCTAAGTGCACTCAGCGTGGTGTGAAGTCATTTTCTGGACACCCTCGAAGTAGTGCACTTGACGTCCTCTAATGAGCGATTTGGAACTGCGCCAGATTGGCTGCACGTGTTGCCTTAGAAAATTTTTATATATAAAAAATAATTATTCCGAGTAAAATTCATTAAAACATTTTTTGGGTAAATAATAATAAAATAATAATATTAATAATGTTTTTTATTTTTATTATTATTATTTTTATTTAAGTACCCAAAAAAAGAAAGTGGACTGCATGAATGAATAAAATATTTGACAAAAAATAAATTGAAAAAAAAAAAAAAATTAAGTTCTTTTTCCCCAAGCTGTTTAAATCTAAATGACTTTCTTTACATGGCCATAGCAATTTTATTTATTTATATGTTTGTTTGTTTGTTTGTTTGTTTGTTTGTTTGTTTATCTTTAATGCAAAAAAGAGTCACTGTCATTTTTATAATGCTCAAACCTATGTATAAAACCCATATCAATTGTTATGAAAAGGATACTGAATTCTTTACTTTATTTTTTCCCCTTTTTTTAATTTTTTTTTAAAAATGTTTTATTTATTTTTTACACGGTAAGCAAAAGAAAAGTGGAGAACTGAGTTTGTGGCCTTGATTTCACGTTATGGTTCACGTGTTGGCTATAAAGCTGCAATAAATGTGTAGTTACACATTAATTACACATGATTGTAAGGCAATAGATTTGCTGTAAGATTATGAATGCAATAATATATATATATAAAAAAAAGCTGTAGTATAGATATAGTATTGTTTTTCACGTGCGTGTCTGGTGATCCAGTCTGATCATGGGAACCATGACATGTCTGGTCATGTGACCGACGAGGCCACCCATGTACCGATGCGCCACACAAAGCTGTAATTAAGTTAATAGCTAATAACTTTCTAGGGGGAAAAGAAACGTTTTTTTTTGTTGTTGCTTTGTCGTCTGACAACTCGTTACAGCTCGTGGAATAAATCTATAAATACTCTCTTCACGAGATCACGTTCTAGATATGGAGCGATAACTTTCGCCTCTAATACCGTTAAATATCAGTAAAGTACTATTTTATGAACATAGAGTAGGAGCGCTCAAAAGTATTGGGACACCGAACATATCCAGCAATTCTCCTGCAAACTGTTCACAACAATTAAATTTCATTCACTGGAACTAAGAGACTCAAACCTGTTCCAGCATGATGATGCCCATGTGCACGAATCCAGCTCCATGAAGATGTACTTTACATGAGTTAGGATGGAAGATCACCTGCTAAAGAGCTCTAATCCTATTGAACATGATGAATGTGAACTCTGACTGCACCCCAGGCCTCCTCACCTCACCCACATCAGTACCTGACTTTACTAACAGTCTTGTGAGCACAAATCTCCAAATCTAGTGGAACTCCCAGAAGAGTGGAGCTTATTATAACAGCAAATGGGACTAAATGTGGACCAGGATGTTCAAAAAGCTTCATGGTGGTTTAAAGTAACACAGTTTGTTTGAGGCTTTTTTTAAGGGTCTCTTTTTTTTATTTTATTTTTTTTAACTTTTTTAATGAATTCAATGAAATTAATTTGTTTGTGGTTGATTTTCTTTTGCATTTTTTTTCCTCCTCACCATTAACTATATATTTATATAGTTAGATAATATAATAACTATAATTTTTTTTTTGTAATTAAGCGAATTACAAAATCATTGGAAGCTGTTGACATCGTGTAAACAATATTTTCATTTAATCTTCTTATTTATTTATTTATTTATTTATTTGTCTATTTATTTATTTATTTATTTATTTAATTCTCAAGTTTAAAGTATTTTCTCTCTTTGAACATTAACAATTTATCTAGGTATTAATTACCCCCCAAAAAAATTCTCCTTTTTTTTTTTTTTTTTTTTTTTTTTGGGAATATTAAATATTTGTTTGTTTGTTTGTTTTGCTGGCAGTTTGTAAACGTTCGCCGCCCGGTGCTGAAGCCCATGCTGCATATCCCGTATCGTAGTGAAGCCTCTGAGCTGTGCCCTGATATTTTTGTGTCGTGTTCCTTTCTTTTTTTTATTTATTTTTTTTATACAAAAGCACAGTAAAGTGAACGAAGCTCTGATTGCAGCTTGAGTCGATTACAGCTTGAGATCTTTGGCCAGAGCAGGAGGAGTCGGAGGGGTTTTTCTGCTCTGCTGGCACATGGAGTGTTTGTCAAGCGGTGTGCAGTAACCTCTGATCCCTGACGTAACTCTCAGTCACAAAGTCTTTTCGCTGTAACAGAGTCTTTTCGCTGTGTGTGGGTTTCAGTTTGCATTGTGAACACATACACAAAGCATGAGCATGGATCCATATTTGCTGTTATCATAACCTCCACTTTTCTGGGAAGATGTTTCACTAGATTTTGTGGCGATTTGAGCTTATTCAGACCGTTAGTAAAGTCAGGTTCTGATGTAGGTGAGGTGAGGAGCCCTGGGGTGCAGTCAGCATTCATCCCAAAGATGTTCAATAGGGTTGAGGGTCAGAGCTCTATAGCAGGAGATCTTCCACTCTAACCCATGTACACTAAATCTTCATGGAGCTGGCTTTGTGCACAGGTGCAGTCACGTACAGTAAGACACAAATCGCAGTCCTTGTCCTGAGCTTCTAGAGACGTCATACTGGACACACGTAAACTCAATGTGAGTGTCGTGACCCGTTCACCAGGGAATGAGGCAGCGCTGGCATTGCCCGCACACCTAAACCTGAGTTTACTCAACAATTCTGCTTGCTATATTTATTTATTTATTTATTTATTTATTTATTTGCTCCTCCTGCTCGATGTGTATCTGAACTTTTCCTGGAAGCAGGAAGCAATTACATCTAATCAGTTTGTTCCTCTTCTAACCGGAATTCATTTCTTCGGTCTTGAATTCAAACCTTCGCCACATGCTTCGATAACGCGTTTCAATCTTAAAACCTCAGCGAGGGTCCGTACACGGAAAGGAGATTAGATTTGATTAGATTCGATTTCGAACCTCGCTTTAAAATGAATAGCTGTAAGGCTTAAGACTGGAACAAAAGGGTCAGGAGTCACGTTTCCTGACCTTGTGTCCCGATAAATTATGTGTCCCGCTCAAATAACAGCATGAAGTAAAAACATTGACAAAAAATGTAATTTTTTATTATTATTATTATTATTATTATTATTATTAATATTATTCAGCAATAGAGTTGTGATATCATGATAATACCAGAAAAAAAAGAACATGATTTAAAAATAAATAAATAAATAATTAGAAGCAATAATACATTCATTAAAAAAACATATATACGAAACGGCAGCTTTTTCCAGGAAAAAAAAAAAAAAAAAAGTTTTACTGAGAAATATAGCTGCAATAAAAAGCAATTAGAACACACACAAACAATAATGTCAATCAATTATATATATTTAATTTAAATTAATTCATTTTTATATTGATTTTCAATTTTATTTTGTAAAAAAAAAAAAAAAATCACATTTTTATTCGCTTCACATCCATTTATTTCCCTATAATACCTAATCGACTGTTGTGTGCAGGTCTACACATCAGTTTAAGTTTCTTGTTCTCGTTTCCTGCTGTTACAGACCGGAATGATTTTAATAATTCAGAATTTTCAGTGAAGTGAACACTTTCAGCCGCACCAGAAACACTTCTGTGAGTCATGTACCTTTTATATCGGATTTATGTGTTTCACACTTGTATGAATAACCTCTAAAAGCGCTGCCAGCGTTCAGTATTTTGATAGACTAATCCTTTTAAATTTCTCTTGAATAAAGTACACCTCAGGTTTAAACGTTTGAGGATACCCGAGTATAAGATCGTGCTTTTTGAACATCCCGTTCCACATTCAGTCCCCATTTGTTACAATATATACTGGAGATTTGTGTTTATTCATCATCATGCTGGAACAGGTTTGGATCTCCTAGTTCAAGTGAAGGGAACATTTCATGCTACATCATCAAGACATCCTTTACAATTGTGTGCTTCCAACTTTGTGGGAACAGTTTGTAAAAGAACCAAATATGGCAGGAAAAAAAAACAGGTGTCCCAATACTTCTGACAATGCTAAAATAAAACCTAGTCTCAACCAGTCTAAGAATAAAACACAACCAAGGCATGCATTCATATAAAAATAATCCGTGCAGCACGATGAAGCATTTTTCCTTTATTCAAGATCGACACATTAGTACTATTATTTTTTTTAATACATTTAAATATGAAAATACATTAAACTGTATTTTTGGCACATATATTATCTTTTCTCTGTTGAAGTGTATGAGACAAATTCAGATTGTCACATTAACAAGAAACCACAAAGTGCAAAATCCTACATCCTGAAGATTTCTGAAAACTGACCTGGACTCACATTGGAGACACCTCACAAAATGTACTTGAATATCTCCTCATAGAAAAGCTCTCCTAGACATCTGGAGCATTTATACAAACTTTGGCAGATGGAGTAATTGTGATCGGACCAATCAAGAATTGATCAGCACCCTCGCCTTGACATTTTTGATCTACTAAACGTTTCTGTTCTCACTGGAAATTTCTGTCAGTGTTGCATTTGCTGCCTTTATCTAAGCTACAGAGCTTTGAATGGAGAGATCCTCACACAGTTCTCCAAAAATTACTGCAGGGTTTACACTTTGAAAAGAGCTGTTAACTATGTCGTTAATCCAGTGGCGGTTTGGCTTTTTTCAAGGCCGACGTGGAAAAAGAAATTGTTTCTGCGTCGCTAATAGTTTTGGGTCGTTAAACAAAATCTACCAAAATAAATGGACACTTCAGGTAATTATTTTATTTACGAATTGTTGATTGTTGAATGTTGATGAGTTTGCTACATGCCCTATGTGTTATTACTTTTTGTTGCGCATCCACCTTAACGGTGTGAAATAATCTCTCATGACAAATGTGGTTAGAAATGCAGAAATAACGATCATGGATTTTGTAACAGGTTGGGAGAATAAGCACTATCTGCCCTCTTCTGCATACCTGGGGCTGACAGCCTTGATTGTTTAGTGTCATTCTGATCGTCTCGCCCTCTTTGAAACTTGGTGTCAGTCCCAATTTATGCTTTTATCGGACGCCTCAGGAAGCTCTTGACTGTCAGAAAAACGCCACACACTTATTTTTCTGAATGCAATTATTGGAATGTGTTATAGTCAAACGGTACCACAATCAAAAACTGCCGCACACAAGAAAAAGACTCGTCCGAAGTTTTACTTTATCAATCCGTGACACGTTCAGACCAGTGTTTTGTCGCTAACGGTAGATAGCAGCAAACTGTAGCATTCATTTTGTTTATGCCTTGATAATAAAAACGTCTTACAAACACGCCTTTTCCCTCCATAACTCTCTCATAAGATTCTCTTCCAGCTGTACTGCCCACCCGACTCGTCTCCACATTTTCCCTGAGGTGATTTGTTGACGCTCATTGCTTCATCGGGTTCTGCGCTACTATTGGCCCTTGGTTTGACAGTCCTTGACGGAGAAGTCTCGCTGCAGGAAAGTCTGAAATTTTCAAACACTGCCAGAATTTCTACAGAGGAAAAATATGGTCGCACCGGCCATTAATCAGCAAAATTATGTCTCAGATGCTCAAATTGTGGCAAAAATTATTAAACTATCAACTTTGCATTTTTGTCTTTTTATGGTAATAATGGTGGGATTTTTATTACTGTGAGAAATAAAAACTACATATAGTTTAAAAAAAGTCGTAGATCCCCTGGCTGTGCTTCACGGCCCCTCACTTTAAGAGTCACAGCTGTTAAGGTCTAAGGCCTGAACTGGAGGTGTTTATGCTTGCGGTTTGCTTCTGCGACTTGATCCCAGATAAAGATTTTCATTAAATTCAGCACGGTTTATTAAAGTCTCACTATGTGAACTGTGTCTTGTAGTGTGGGCCCCAGTCACTAATACATGCTGTTGTGTTTACAATGTGCTCATTAGGCTTTTTTCTCCTTTCCGCTTTTTTTTAAATTTTTTATTTGAGCACATTATGTCCAAACGTTCCACATGGAGGACCTCCCGTATTCCACAGAGATGCCAAGATAACACGGTGTTTTGCCCGTCTCTTCGCGTCTTCCCGGTACTAATTAGCCCAACATGCGACGGCATCCAGCAGCGCTCTCACTACTCATCTTTTCCTCTGATGGGAATGTTTTGGGTGTTTTTTTTTTTTTTTTTTTTGCAATCCCTAAATGTGTTTTACGATGGTGAGCCTCCAGCCGTACCACGTAGTAGGTGACTTTATGAAAAAGTGCTTAATGGCTTCCACATGGAATGAGAGCAGCTATTTGTGGGATGGGGAAAGTGGCGGCTATGTGTTGGTATGGCGCTAAAAAGGAAAAGAGATGAAGGTTGAGTTTTGGTGGATGAGGTCACAACTTGGGATGCTGCATGGCAACAAAACAAACGCCAAAATATTACACATGTCCTGAGGATGGAAGTAATAAAGTTAGACTTTATTATGTTAGAGTAATTGAGTTTTGACTTGTATCCTGTATTTCAAAAGGAAACAAGATCGTAACCCGACTGCGTTCATGTTGCGGAATTCTTCAACATCCCAAGGGTTGCCTTGTAAGATATTCAGGCCTCATCACTGGGAACTGTCACTTTGACTCATTATCATGTTCATGTAGCCGAAGACGCAATCGTGGCCATGCGGTCAGCAGTAATACTCTCATCGCAATCAAACAATGCTTGGTTAGTATTGGGAAGGGGCCCGTTGGGTGTCAAGAAGACAGTCCTTACACAACATTACACCACCACCATTACCTGCTTCCACTGTGCACAGATCTGGTTGGATTCATAAATTCTTGCTGCTGGTGCCAGATTCTGACTGAACCCTACAAAGATTGATCAGATCCACCTTTATCTTACCATGTCTGAAGTTTTAAAGTGCACATCAATGCCTCATCTAGGTTATGGTGTGCTCTGGCATGGTTTTCAGCTTCTCACTTTTCTAGAGTGGAGCTCCTATTTTCTCCACAAGGTTAAGCTGTGCAGATCACCACTCTTGTAAAGATGATGCTTGCAAAATTAAAATATCAACATCAATGCCTTGACCAAGTTATGGTGTGCTTTCTGAGATGCTTTTCAGCTGACCACACTTGTAAAGAGTGGTGCTCAACGATCAGATGTATTAGCATCGAGTTTCTCCCTCAAGTTATGAAGTGTATTCTGAGGTGCTTTTTAGCCCACCACATTTGTAAATGTCGTGTTTGCAGAACTGAAGTTATGGTGTGCATATCACAGATGCTTTTCAGCTCACCGCAGTTGTTCAGAAAAGTTTGATCATTATTGTCTCCTCAGGACAGTGCGTTCATTCTGAGATGTTTTTCACCTCACCACAGTTAGAAAGAGTTATTTTTGAGTAACCGTCATTAAGTACTCAAAGTTACTCCAAGTTCCGATCAGAATTCGTCTCGCTGTTCGACTTTGACCTTTTATCACCAAGGCATTCAATTCAAAAGCCGCTCATTTTTATTTAATGTACTTTATCCGCTCTACAAGTCGAGCCATTATTGCACCTTATAAAATTTACATATGC
>NC_139592.1:21671686-21681686 GCF_946808225.1 Silurus aristotelis
TATATATTTATTTTCTTAATTAATAAAAATTCTTTTTTTATTTATGTCATTTTAATGTGTTTTTTTAGTTTGGTTTTAAATGTATAAAATATAACTTAAAAACACAATACAACCAATATTTGTAAATACTTAAATAAAAAATTTATTAACAAAAATAAATACATGAAATTAAAAAAGTAAATATAAAGATTTTATCAGTATTTTTTAGTATAAGTATTTTATATGAATAAAAATAAATAATAAATAAAATTTACATATCTAAATGTATAGATAAATACACACAGGATCTTTAATATACTCATAACGCACACTTCTGCCAAAACACCAGATATTGCTATGCTGCACGGACACATGGTGCTGCTATATTAAATGTTGTTGCAGGCGGCTGGAAATCTCGGTCAGAAGGCTGTCAATCACTCATTCGGAATGTTAAGCCACGTCGAGGCTATTCGCTCGTCTGGCATGTCTCTTTGTATAGCTAGAACTTTAATTTGGTGCTCAATTATCATGCAGACGTTTTTCATATTTTTAACACCATGTTCTCAGAGACCCAGACACAGGCCAGACCGAATCCTAAATCCTGGATGAAATTGTTTAAATAGTTCAGTGTTAAATTATTGGGAAACTGTACAGCACATACTTTACAATTATTCTCAACCTTTTCTGACCAATAAGAATTCAGACTGGACGGATTTACAGTGGTGATAAATTCTTAATTTTTTCAGCTAGAAAACAAAACCTCCGTTAGTTTTTGAATGGTTTTTAATTGGACTACAAATGATCGACAAACAAGCGAATCTTGGTTATATTCGTATTATGACGTAACGAACGTGGAGCAAATGAACCATCCATCAGGGTTATTTTTCAGTATCTGTAGCTAATATCGGGACACTTTACATAAACTTCTGCGCAATTACAATTCTGTAGTAATTAAAAGCTACCTGAAGGAATCCTGAACTATCTAGTGGATTGTTCTGTGTGGTTTCAACGCCAGCCGAAGTGCACAGTCTTTCCCAGAAAGATCACACAGCGCTGGGCGGTTAAACAATAAGGCACAGAGGGGGTGCAGGTAATGAAGCAATTTGCAACACCAAGCGAACGTGGAAAAAAACCCAAAACAAAACAGCAACAACAACGATTGCAGTAAGTAACAAGCTGAAGTCTAAAGTCCCTCAGGCTACAAGCCAGCGCCAAAGCCAAAGTGCCAGCATGATTACCTTTTGATGTGACCGCAGAAGGAAGAAGAGAGAGCTCCTTAAGCGAGTTTCTGGTGTTGGCTGGAATTCAGCTTTGTGGTTGATGTGAGAAAGTGTTAACACACCTCCTGCAATGGCTGTTAATGTGGTTAATGATATGGACAGCATGCACACTTTACCCTCCGTGACCTGACCTTTATGGCCAGTTTGGCTTGTTATAAATGACTATCGAGACAAGATGACCATATACCGTGTCTGTAGATGTTAAATAGCCTGGTCCTGTGGACAGGTTTTTTTTGCAAATCACAAATGTTAAAAGATCGCTGATTTGAAGCGAATGTAACAGGTTGCGATTGCGCCAATTTGCAAACGTGAACTGGTTTTTATTTTATTTAACAACTCATCGGTTTACATGCCAACAAATAACCAACTGAGACTCTATCGAAAGGGAACATATCCTCTTGAACATAGACACTTGAGTGAAAAGCTGTTTATGGAATTCCAGATACGTGAAAAAGCACAGTAACAAATTTACAGTAATCTCCCGCTTTACCGAGTTTTATGTTGAAATTTATTTCACAATAATCTCGTGGATCTTTAGGCTGTTCGTATGAAACCACCCTCAGCTGAAGCAAGTTGCCTTTAATTGAAGAGAACTAGAGCATTAAGATGGATCAGGCAGGTCTGGAGAGCAGAAGAAAAATCCTGTCAAATCTTTATCGTTTGCAAAAACGACATGCAATGGAGGAAGTATAACTGTTATTATACACCAGGACAATGTTCAGCGTAGAAATGAAATCAGTCCAGTATTCAATACAGCCACTAGACCAGTATATTATTTAGAAGAGGACCTAAAAAGAACACTCTTGAAAAATTCAGAACATACTCGATTCAGTATTCGGTGTAGATAACTAAATTCATATACCTTCAGTAGTGTATTCACTAGAGAGCTTGCACACGGCATCTCGAAATAGTACTTTTGTGGTCATCGTGTGTACCAGTATAACCTCAGTGTTTACAGAACAGCTGTTTCAGATTCTGTTATCCTGCTACAACCAACAATCATCATGTCCACATGCTTACAGTATCACTGTTCCTTTGCATGTTATAAGCACTGCTAAGCACTGTTCTCTGATCAAGGCCCAGCCGCTGGTTTATCTTGAGCGCTCTGATTCGTCTCTCGTGTCACATGTTTAAATAAAGGTAATGCAGCTGTGGTGAATTATTCAGCGTTTTGGCCGGACACTGTCCTACAGCTTCATCCTCTTTATTGTGCTTTCACTCATTCGCACACATGCAGGAAGAGACGAGTGTAAACAAACGTTTCGTTGTAGTAGAAATGTTTGGGACGCGTACAGGTGTGTGCTGAGGTGGCAGGTATAAATGCCTGCAATTAGAAATGTCCTTTTCTCTCTCTTTCTCTCTCTCTCTTTCTCTCTCTTTCTCTCTCTCTCTCTCTCTCTCTCTCTCTCTCTCTCTCTCTCTCTCTCTCTCTCTCTCTCTCTCTCTCTCTCTCTCTCTCTCTCTGTCTCTCTCTCTGTCTCTCATCGTGTGCCTTGGCAGCATGGTGTCCTGGCGCGAGCGTGTGAAGACTCTTCATTAGTGCTCTCGCTGTCCTTCTGTTTCCTGGGATGGCACACACTGTCTCCAGAGAGAGAAGGTCGGTTTGAAAACAAGAGTGTGTGTGTATATATGAGAGAGAGAGAGCGAGAGAGAGAAGAGAGAGAGAGGGAAATAAAACAAACACCAGTGAAGTAATGGCATTCGGAACCGACAGCTGTCCAGGCCAAACCACAAACAAACACTTTCTCTCTCACACACATACACACACTCACCTCCCACACAATCGGACATCTGCTTCCTCGAGTTAGTCGGGCCAAGCGAAACCGAGCAAAGCCGCAACATTTACCCAAACACCCCACTTCCTGTTTAAGGCCCGTACCGGGCATGTTAGTGCAACCGATGCTGCTGCGCTCCGCACCTCGACACCTTCGAATTCCATTTTGGGATCAGCGACATCAGCGAGGTGATCTGAAATGTCCTTCGGAATTTGCAAGCGTATTTCCGTCGATTTGCACACGACGGATATCACACTTGCAAATGTCACACTTTCGCCGTTTCGGCGTTCGGCACACAAAACCAGCGTTTACTCTGTGTGGCGAAAATCGTCAAACATTTTTGCAGGTTGTGTTTTGAGATCAGCCATCTTAGAACAATCGAGGTGTTTGCCATTGCAACCAAAGAAAGCCAATGAGCAAAAGAGAAACATTCTCACAAACCCTTCTAGTATAGGGTTCCAGAAGTTTCTGGCATTAACACAAAATTAATGAATGACAGCTGTGGCATTAATACACTTGTTTTCTGTTTATGGCATTTCACAGATGTACTCATCCAGATCCACTTGAATTCTGTTTTAAAAACTGAGATGCTGATGGTTACCTCACTTAAGAGCCTATGACTGGCATATGGCCATTGCTGGGATTTGAGCTCTTCTCAACTGCTTGATCAATGGTCCACCATGTTAACCACTAAACAACCACTTCCCTGCAGATTTAATGCAAAATGTACTTATACAGAGACCTGTATAAGGTGTTTATTTAACATTTATAGAAGGGGTCTCGAGTGTCAGCACTTTCTAACAGCACTTGGTTTTCTACCAAGATGGAGTTTGCTGCTTTGTGCCTTTTTAGTTGCCTAAAAAGGTGACTTAGGTTAATATAAAAATTAACTGACTGTCACTGCTTTAACATCTCAAGGTCAAGATCTTCCACTTTAAACGATGTAAATGCTGGAACAGGTTTGGATCTTTTACTTCAAGTGAAGAGAAATTCACTGCATCCAAGGCATTGTGTGCCTTCTTTGTGCCAACAGTTTGGGGAGTCAGTCATATGTCTCAATACTTATGTCTAAATAATGTATATTTATATGCATATTTATTCAGAGGGAGAGTAAAATGACTCGCTGCTTTAACACAATTTTTAATATAAAAACGTATAAAGTATAAACGCATAAGAAAAATCGACTTAATCTTTTCCAAATTGCTGTGGAATTCATTCATACGTTAGCTCAGGCTTTAGCACGCAACCTTGTCGTTGATTTTCTTTTGTATAGCAGCATGTCCTGTAGTGGTTTACCGTTCGCTTGACTTGAAACCAGCTTGCATCAGTTCTTACAGAAGAAAACGAAGAGGAAGAAATTTTCCAGCCATTGTACAAGAAAAGCTCTTTATATGTGGTCATACTATTTAAATAAATATCCAAATGAATAAATAAATACATAAAAATATTCCAGGCATGAAATCTGCTCATCTGGACTAGCAATTTGTCCACCCCTATGTTTGGAACATAATGGACAAGCTGCATAACTGAGCCTCGTTCTTGCGTGGGCAGGACCGATGAGCTACGCCATGAATGTCGTCCCAGCCCTGTCGGAAATACATAATCACCATGATCACGCTTGTAATGTAAAACAGTAGGCTTGTATAGAACATCTTAACCATGCCGTGTGTTATACACAGATCTGACCATTACACATTGCAAATGATATGTACCAAAAAAACTTTGCTGCTCTTTGACCTTGTTATGAAGTAAACGTTCCTGTTCTAGCATGTTTGATGCACACAAAAATTCTCCACACAATAATAAACAAATGCTGCTTTCCGAACCGGACTTGTATAAACACTGTGGCTTTAAGCTGCTTTTGTAGTCAGTGATTGATTAACTCGTCAATTTAGCATTAGCATTATGCCGAGTGGGGGGGCATTTGAACAAGAGACTTGCAGCGGGACTCGACGCAGACCAGTGCGGCTGAAGAAAGAAACGTAACCAGCTTTTCGTTTCCAGCTTTGCGACATCTGTATTAGCATTAACAAAACCTCTGGGTTGTAATTGCTGTTGCTAAAAGAAAACCTGAGAGATGAGAAGCCGTCTAAAGGTTTTGTCAATTAGTCGATTTGGGTAATTGGTGTAACTTCTCTGGCTTTTTTTGTGTGTGTGTGTGTGTGTGTGTGTGTGTGTGTGTGTGTGTGTGTCTGTGTCTGTGTCTGTGTGTGGACGTTCAAGTGGGTTGTCCGCCGTTTGCTTTTAGGCAAGAGCTAACAATTTGGACAATAATAAGACATCTGTTTGTAATCGAGCTGATGCTCAGGCCTTGCGTCTCTTTCCACAAGTTTGTGGAACAAAAAAATGGGGGGAAAATAGTGCACAGCCAGATATTACAGGCTAGCAAGCTAGTTACTTATACTGTAGTTTCTCTATCTGACAATATTTTTTTAAATGCATTTATTCCAGTTATTTTGAGGAACAGTACTACAAGAATGTGTTTTTGTTTTGTACATATTTAGGTTTATTCTTTGCATCCTCGCTTTCACGCTAGCTTTGCTGCATGATTTGCGAAAAGAAGTATTAGCTTAGTACAGTCACAAAAGCAAGAGTGATTATGGTTAATTCCTTCCAAGCTGTGTATTTGTTCACTAGCATTTCTACATACCAAATTTTTAGATTATGTTTGATTGTTTGATTGTTGAAGACACACACATTAGGTTTAATTAATGCTCTGTAATTTTGATTTAATGCTAGTTTGCATTTGAAAATGTTTAAATATCGCTAGACATTTACTGCAGTTAAATACTGTATATTAATATATAAATATTATATATGTATATATGTATGAGTGTGTGTGTGTGTGTGTATATATGTGTATATATATATATATATATATATATATATATATATATATATATATATATATATATATATATATATATATATATATATATATAAGTCTATTTATTGGCTTTTTATTAAATTAGTTAAAAGGACAGCAACGTTGATCCCAACCGGTTTCAGTAATGTTGAGGTCAGAGCTCTATAGCTGGAGATCTTCCACTCCAGAATTGTCATGCTGGAATGGGTTTGGGTCTCCTAGTTTAAGTAATGCTTTCATGCTTTCAGTTTCATGATACAGCATCCAAAGATGTCCTATACAATTGTATGTTTCCAGCTGTGTGGTAACAGTTTGAAGAACCACATATGGCTGGTAAAGTCAGGTGTCTTTATAGTATGTAAATTATATTTTGGTCTCTATAGTATATAAATTACCAGAGTGATTACTAAGTACCAAATTGGTATAATTTGGTATACGTGTGTGTGTGTTTGTGTGTGTGTGTGTGTGTGTGTGTGTGTGTGTGTGTGTGTGTGTGTGTTTAGATTAATATATTCAGTACTGAGCCCCTTAGACACTGTTCAAAATACACAAAAAGGCACATCGTTGTATTTCCATAATGTTTGTAAAACAATGCTGTGGAGAAAAGACAAAAAAAAAATCCCCAGTGAAGTCACACATTCGGCTTGTTATTTTCCAGAAGTGTTTCTTGGCTCGCGTCGACATTGTCAGAATCTCGGCGAGTGTGTCGAGCACACCCTATTGGAAGCTTGCGGATTGTATCCGGCGCTCTCATCTCACAGTTTTCACCTTTGACCTTGATTTCTTTTTGCGCCATCAGATCTGTTCTACTCGGTATCTGTAGCGGCAGCTCTGCAGCGCTGTCTCTGTTTCTCACACACACAAACACGCATACAAGTGTACTCCAAGTTCTGCAGCCCAGTGGAAAATTATCAATTAGCGTGGGCTGAATTGGCACGGTTGTCATAACGACGGAGAAAACAGTAAGCATCTCGAGGAAAAAAAGCAACAGCACTGAGGCAAAATTGCATCTGTTGTGTAAACACTCGGCGGATCCCGAAGTTCGTAATTAGCCGGAAGAGGACACAACTTGCTACGTTCGATACTTTTGTAGTAAACCGCCTGGTTCCGGGTAATGAGACCATCTTTGGCATTAAAAAAAAAAAGCTGTCCAGCACATGTGCATCAAGAAGTAAAACATTGTAAAGTGTCAAACGCTTATATGAGTCTAGTGACCTTGGCTTGAACCGGCACTGTGCCCCACTGTTTGCGTTCGCCTCGTTTTCGGTGGAGTGGCCGTTTTACTAGCTGCACTAATAGGCCCCCGGGTGAAGCTGTGTTCACTTCAGTGGACTAAGTTGTTGATTTTGGCCATGAACTCAGGGTTTCTCTGTCTTGCTCGTGTGGTGTTAATTGGTCGAAAAAGAGCTCTTAGGTTTAAGCTTCGCTCTTGAGTTTGATCTTCGTGCCAGGCTGCGATTAGCCAATGAGCTCAACACTAGCGTTTTTTTCTTTTTTTCTTTTTTTTTTCTGATGGGTAAAATCATTTACAATCGTCCTCTCGTGCCACATAACTATCACGATGGACTATAATATGATCATAAATTTCTGTCAGATGTCTGTGTGTCCTTCAGTCAGCAATTTCGCAGGACAGAGTTTTTATTTTGTGGTTTCTCAATAATAAGACATTACGTGGCTTTTTGTGCTATTAACTTATTAAAAGAAAGAAAAACAACATTCTGTAACAGCCTCTGTGTTTTTCCAAACTCAAGCCCCGGGAATGGGTTTACAAAAAAAAAACTTCTCTCTTGGAATCTCTTTCGGATTGTACCACAATGTTTCAGCTATAAGGAAGTGCAATTTTAGCGATACTTAGCTTAAAAAAAATTATTTAGGACTTAAAACCAGTTGCTAACAAATTGAAAATTAAATGTAATTCTCAATAGTCTTAAAAAGGTCCTAAATTGGATTTTGTGAAACCCGCAGAAACTGTACATGGGTTGGAGTAAAAGATCTCCTGCTATCGAGCGCCGACCTCAACCTTATTAAACGTAAATGAATGTGAACGCCGACTGTATCCCAGACCTCCTCACCTCACCTACATCAGTACCAGACTTTACTAACACCTTTTTAGCAGAATGAGCTCGAATCTCCACAAAATCTATTGGAACATCTTCCCAGAAGTGTGCTAGTTATTATAACAGCAATCGGAGACTCAGTGTGGAATGGGATGCTCAAAAAGCACATAGAAATGTTATGTTCTGGTGTTCAAAAACGTTTGTTTATATAGTATATACTCTTTCCAGCCAAAGTATTTAATCAGGAGGTGTTCAATCTGTGTACTGTTGAACCAGTATCTCTATGTATTTATCGATAGATATTTCAAAGCAGTTCAAGAAGCCAATCTGTATAAGCCTGGCTGCCAAATTCCGCAAATGTAAATGTGGTTACGTCGGAATTCTAGGAAATCGACATGGGTTCCGAGTACAGTGGATTGTAGATGCGGGGCTCTGTAACTGTACCTCAGTAGTCTAAAAGTCTTGAACGAATCTCTCTTTCATAGAAACTAATCCCAGTGCTTGAAAATTGTATACAAAAGTAAAAAAAAAAAAAAAGTCTCAATTTCCACATTCAGATGTTTATACTGGACATAGGGGAAACCCCTTTAGCAGAGTGACATGTATAAAGGCCCGTTGACGGGCTGTTTCACTTCCAGCAAACATATTTTGAGCTTTTCAGACGAAGCAAGGACGAGATGACGGAGGTTTTCTTGTTTATACTGGTTGTCTATACTGGTCTTTCATTTACCCCGGTGTCTCATGAAACTGAATGTGTGTTTGTGTATCATCGGCTTGAAAGGGAACACCGCTTCATGAGTGCTTTAGTTTTTTTTTTTTTTTACAGTAGAGACAACGGATACGCCAGGACATGGCCTACACAGGGGTAACGAGAAGAAATATAGCATGATGTTCTGTCAGTTTTATGTCGGTTTCTGTTCTCTTTACAGTGAATTTTGAGCACCTAATGAAAAGTTATAATATTTAATAAACTGGAAGTTGTAATCTGCTGGTCCAGGGTGCTCAGACAAGTAGCTCAAAGTCTCAAGGTCTGAAAATTTCAACTATAACACATAACATGGTATTGATAAAAGGCTTCGGCCATCTTTTTGTACGTAAAAGCAAAAAATGAAATTTCTGAATTATAGCGTTGAGTCAGCATGTACATAATGGTCCAATTTTTTCGATAAGGAAAAAACCTCTTGTGAACATATTTCCCTGTCAACCTACAAATGAAATACGAGAACTTAGAACATGTCATCTGCTCATCGAGGATTCCAAGCTAGTGGCTAGTTCACCCTTACTTTTGAATGTAAAGTGGTAAAGCTAGTCACGTGTTTACTTGGATCTACAGCTGTTATTTATAAACTACTAAAATAACTCCTTGCTTTATTTGCGCTGATCGACCCACGCCGTAATTGATGACTTCAATGTTTGTCTGTATGACACGCTGTTAGGTGAAGCGCATGCCTTCTTGCATGCAGACACACACAGCTAGCATGTAAAGCAGCTCGCAGCTACGCCGATATAAGGTTGAATAATGAAGCATTCAGGCTCGGATTGGCATCAAGTCATGGCAGTTCAGCTAAAAGGATCTATATATGCGTTTTTCTCACATGCGGCTGGTCAGGTCCTGAAGGTACGGTTTTTTTGCGTTGTTCGAAGAGAAAGTGGACTTCTAAATAGGTATAAATATGCTGAGTCGTAATAAAGAGAAACAGTTCCAAGATGGATGGAAAGGAAGATGGAAGGAAGAGAATATTGCTCGATTTGTCTAGTGACTAGATGGCAAGAAAGTGCACACACACACACACAAACACACACACACACACACACACACACACACACACACACACACACACACACAACACCCATTATTTGTTTTATAATGAAATCTTTATCATTTAGACTATTTTCAATATATTGAAGTATTTGTATTTATCCTTTTACTTACATTAAAACAACCTATCTATCTATCTATCTATCTATCTATCTATCTATCTATCTATCTATCTATCTATCTATGTATCTATGTATCTATCTATCTATCTATCTATCTATCTA
>NC_139592.1:21684186-21776686 GCF_946808225.1 Silurus aristotelis
TGTGTTGTGTATATGTTGTATCTGATTTGTAGTTTTTCTGTTGTGTGCAAGAAGTTTTAAAGTCTAATTTGTAAATGTTTTGGTGAATTCTTGTATGAGAATTTTGATCAGGTAAAAACGCCAGTGATGAGGTAACCATTATAGAATCAGCCATTACCTAAACACTCTGTGGTGTAAGGCTGTCAGGGAGAATTCAGAAGTCCACTTGTATTTGTGACGGCAAAATTAGTCACAAATTCTTGTGTTTTATTAAAAAAGATTTATGTTTGTGTGCTCAGTCTTCCTACATGCAGTGTATATTAAACCATCAGCGTATTTATAAGCTTATTAAAGGCCAGAAGCTGTAGTTTGGAGTTGTAGTTAGGTAGGCACATTTTCTCGATTCTCATAATGACAGTTTGACTCTATTCGCATATGTTATACAGTACAATGTGCAAAAATAGAACTATAAACATGTGTATATATAAACATATCATATTACTGAATACCTGAGGAAGGTGAAATCAAAGTGCTAACATCTTAAAGCTTAAATACTCGGAGGTCAATGGTATCTGCCCTCTTCCGCATACATGAGTACACAATCGACTAGTGTTACTTTGAGTGACAGGAGAGAAAGAAAGAGCAGTGTCTTCTCTTACACCCAGAGGAAGAGTGGTTAATTTTGCTCTTTGCGGCCTGACACAGAACAATTAGGCCATCTGCTCTGCAATCCCACTCACATCAACCTCCATGAAGGGGTTGTTAATGAATGCCATATAGGGCTCAAATTTTGCGAAATCGTTGTTTCTGGATTGTCCTCAAACTCCTGGCCAAGTTTACACAGCGGCTCGCAATCCTTCCGTACATCCAACACACCAGCTGCCTGTGCGTGACCTTCGGATTTTTGCAGTTTTTTTTTTTTTTTTTTTTCATTTCAGCTTTCTCTGCCATGTCTGTCATCAATGCACGATCAAGAAGCCAACTCGGTTCGCACAATAGAGCAGTGTCTTCTGTCCTTGATTCTACGACGGCCTTGATTTCATTACGCGAGGAAAGAAAGCGCAGTATCTTTGCACTTCTTAGTTATCTGATTCCAGGGTGGAGGAAAAACCGTCATCCTACTCGTACTATAGCAAAACTTTTACGGTCTTTCCTCGAACGATCAATTCAGTGACATTTTATTTGTATAGTGCTTTTAATAATAGATATGATCGCAAAGCAGCTTTATAGATTAGATACATTGATTATGACATGCTCTTAGGGGCACTTTGGGAGAGCTGTGGATTGAACCCATGACCTTCCAAATGCCTTAACCACTGAGCTATTCCTTATTAAATAAGTCCCACTTGGTTTTTTCCCTAATGAGCAAGCCAGAGGCAACAGTGGTGAAGAAACTTTGAAAGGAACCAGACTAATAAGGAAACCTGCAACGGAGGTCTTCTTTTGCTTTGTGAGGCCACGTTAAACGACTACACTCATGGCCGCTCTGGTGCTCTTCGACTGTTTTAATGAAAAGGGTCGCTGCCTTCGAAGTGCTTTCAAGTCCTTCAGATTGTCCTCCTGCAGCTCGCTCCCCACAGGAATGCAAAGTCGCTGTGAACTGTAACAAAATGCCGCTCAGTGTTCAATATTTTCCGAATGAGATGCAGATGATGCGCAGACACACACTTTTCATTGTTATTTCCATTCTTCATGGAAATAACGCGTTTGCTGCCTTTTTCTTGGCGCAAACAAACTTCTTCATTCATGGGGATTCGATAATTCGATTGCCAACACCGTCAGTTTGACAGAATTTGGCAGCTCTCGATTTTGACTGAAATACGACTTCGCGAGTAATCGCTTCGCTTTTGTTTTTTTTTATTCGATTAAAATCAGGGCGGTTTTATTTCATTTTTTTTTTTTTAATGAACTAATTATTAGCTTTCTTGTAAAAACAATGCATCCTAAGTAAATGTTCACTGTGCTGCGGTAGGGCAGTTATCAAATCTGAGTTTACTGATTTATTTCCCTATTTATTACTATATTGCTGAGCAGACAGGGACTAATACTATTTTAATACAACATCTGTGTCTGTGCCCGATTGGCTAAACAAAGTCAGAGCTGCGACAAAAAAAGTCGGATTTGCGAGAAACAGAGTCAGAATTGTAAGAAATGAAGTCAGAATTGGAAAAGATTAAGTTGGAATTGCGAGAAATAAATAAATTGTGGGAGACAAATAGGTAGAATTGCGAGACAAATAGTCGGATTTGCGAGAAATAAACTGGGAATTGTGAGAAATGAAGTCAGAATTGCAAGAAATAAAATCGTGAGAAAAAAGTGGCAGAAACGGACTTTCATACTATATATATATATTTATTTATTCAATTCTTCAGTGATTTGCCAGAGATGACACTGATTATAAATGAAACAATGGCGCAATGCACTTTTTATGCATTTATATACAGGTAATGTTGTGGAACAGCTGTGAAACAAATTCTCACTAACCATAAAACAGCTGTGAAGTCGATGAACAAAGAAATCATCATCAGAACAATTTCTTTTTACTATAGAAACGATAACATGTAATAAACGTAATATTTCATAGGCTTAAACATGTGGTTGTGCCTGAGGCCAGAACTACGCCGAGCCGCTGTTATAGAAAACTGAATCAACACCTTCTGACCAATTGGAATTGAGAATTCAGCAGACGTGAATCACCCTGGTGTAATTCGATTGCATGACTTTTACTTGCGTTATGTCTTTATTTTCCCAACTCTTGAACACATCTGGAATATTGATGCCTGGTCAATCATTCCCACAGGGAAATAAGACGCACAGAATTCCCCAAGTTCCAAAGTGTGTGTGTGTACAACGCTAGCTCCGAGTTGATTTTTAAGCTCTGGGAGTCTAAAGTTTCAAGTTGTTATCCATCTTTAAGAATCATTAAAGAACTTCCTGCCGATCGTCTGAATGATGAGTGTTTACGCCGACTCGGGACGTTTTGCCGGACAGTGTCACCGCAGTTAGTGGGAAAACTACAACACGATCGCAAAATGACTTCTTCTGTGGGTTCTGTGTAGAACCCTTCAGAAGTGTGACTCGGGGTATCAGAACAGAACACTATATGGACAAAAGTATTGAGACACCTGACTTTTCAGCTATATGTGCTTTTTCCCGAACTGTGACTACAAAGTTGTAGGCACACAATTGTGTAGGTCGTCTTTGGATGCTGTAGCGTGAAATGTTGCCTTTACTTGATTTTGGAGATGCAAACCTGCTCCAGCATGACAATATGCACAAAGCCAGATCAGTGAAGATCTGCTTTATCTGGGTTGGAGTGAAAGATCTTGAATGGTCTGTGATAGCGCTCTGACCCTGAACACCTTTGGGATGGAAACAGCAAACAAACTAAGCAGAAATAAGTGAATATAAATTATACATTTATTTATTCAAAAGTATTTAAAATATTATTTAGGGTTTTTTCAGGTCTTGAAAAAATAAATACAAAATTGAAAAATCCAAATTTCAGTCCTTAAAAAGTCTTAAAATCACTGTTCTAGGTCTTAATCTTTAAAAGGTCTCGATTTATCGATGTCCAATCAGCTTTTTGTTATTGGCGCAAATCTCTTTTGGATTGTACCACAGACGTAAAGTAGATTTTTGTATCATTTTTTAGCTATTGGGAAGTGTAAGTTCAGCGATACTTGGGTCGAATAAAATTTATTCTCTAACAACGTATTTGTGTGTGTGTGTGTGTGTGTGTGTGTGTGTGTGTGTGTGTGTGTGTGTGTGTGTGTTTCTGATGTCATGATCTAAGTTTTAAATTTTATTCTTAATGGTCTTTAAAAGGTCTTTATTTTAAATCTAAAATTCGACTACCTGCAGAAACCCTGATTATTAGATAGTATGAAAAATGTATTCATTATAATTTTTTTTTTCAATTTCCCAGTAGCTGCTTAAAGGATGGTTGGGGATCTAATAAAAATAATTGTTCATATATTTCTACGACGCGAGATATTCTTTCTGTACACAATCCCGAAAGGATTTTCCATCCAGATGCTTTGATCCATTAATCGATCCTGACATTTATTTTTACAGCTTGCAGCCAGTCGACTGATCTGCGATTCTTGATTTGATTTGCATTTCCTCACACCATATTTCCCCCTTTTTCTGCTCCTATGTCTTTACGAGGTAACAGCTACAAGCTTCATGTCATCTTTAATAGTTCTGTAATAAACAAGCAGGTTCTTCCAGCAGCGTCCAAAGATTCCACACAGAATCCGGTGCGTAGTAACAGTACAGCATCACGTGTTAAGAGCGAAACGTGCAGGAAGACTCATTTTTCTCTCCCTGCTCTGGATGGAGGGCCCCCTCATACCACTTTCAACCGCAAAGCAGCTTTCTTTCTCTTTTTTTTTTCTTCTCCCCCTTTCCCTACTTTTTTGTCTGGCTGCCAGCTACTCGACGGCCCTGTTTTATTTCCCGCCAGCGCCGAAGAACAAGGTCCAAAGTTCAGAGTTGTTGTGTGCAGATCTGGGGCATTTGGAAATGCTCCCCCCTCTCCGCTTCTCACAGGTAGTCTGGATGGTCCCCCTCAACCCCCACTCTTCCCAGGCTTTTCTGGCCTTACTGTTATTTGGGTTACGGCACTGCTCCGAGGTGGCTCGCTACCACGAGGGCTATAGAAAAAGATTAGATTTATGAGGAAAACACAATTTTCGAGTAATAGTATAAGTCAGGTTGTGCCCAGAGCTGCGTTTAAACTCAAATCGGCCTGCTTTAAAATAACTACATTTTTATATGATTGTAAACTCGTACAGTCGAGCAGGGTGAGGGGAAACGGTCTGGCTCAGGAATCCAGCTTGATACTGATGGGAATTTTTCTTTCTGGATGGAGGTTTCATTAATTTATGAGTCACTTTCTCTACCGTGGAAATAGTGTTTAGGTGTTGTCTCACAGACTCCGAAACATGACTGTTCAGCTTTTTTTCATTATCGTCTCTGATCATTTGTTGTTTTAACACAGAGTAGCTGTGTGATCCGTTCATGATAAAAACATGCCACAGTGTTTGTGATGTTATTACAATACAGAAACACATACAGAAACATGCCTACACGCGAAACAAAGTATTAATAGCCTTTCCTGCTAGTTATTCTTTCTTTCAGCTACTTTCAGCTTCAAGGAGAACGTAACAGATACTGATGTGCGGTGAATTTGTTTTTAAGAGTTGTATAATATTTAATATTTCTGATATGCAAATGCTGCTTACATATGTAAAATTCGGTCAATTCTATTTACATAATTATATTATTATTGTTATCATTATTAAAGAATATTGTACAATTTTTAACTATAGTTGAATAATATAAATGTAGATTGTCCTTATAGTTTCTTTTATTCTTTTATTTTAGTTTATTTAGTTTTTTTTTAATAAATTCAAAACTATTCAAATATTATATATATATATATATAATATTTGAATAGTTTTGAATTTATTAAAAAAAAACTGTAATAGTGAAAAGTATATATATATATATATATATATATATATATATATATATATATATATATATATATATATATATATATATACTTTTCACTATTCAACATACTTAAAAATATTTTTGTTTTATTTTTAAATAGAAAATTATTCTACTTATTTTATTTTAATTCTAACCCTATGTATTTATTTATTAGTTTATTAGTTTGTTCGTTTATTCCATTTTACGTGACGAACAAGTCGTTTAAATCGCCGTGTTACGATTGCATATGTGACAAATAAAATCTAAAAATAAAAAAAAATTCATTCTCAAATCTAAGCAAAAGCAGCACCACTATCTTAATAAATTTAAATTTCACTTCATTCGTATGAGCATGAAACATCGATAGTTTTAGAATATGAGTATTCTACTGAGAAAATCTGACATATATAAAAAAAAAAAAAAAAAGGAAAAAAAACCTTTGAATGACGAACACCTCATGGATTTATCAATACATCGGTCGGGTTGTTGGTTTTATTTATACGGCATGAAAACCCCGACTCTCTGGCTCGCTGAATTGTAATTATACGGCGATCGAATTAATAAATACATGGTTTTTCCGGAAAATGGTTCCGAAAGCAGGCGCGTGGCATATTTAAAGCACCTCATTAAAATAGCAAGTTTTGTCCCCAGGTCATCTTTTACCACAAAGTAACCACGGTGCATTCCGAGCACAGGCATTAAACTGAAACCGGACACGGCGACGGATTAGCCTAGCTATTCATTTTGAGGTCATTTTCGGCCTCGACACCGAAACGTCTTGACCTGGGATACGGGAATGATGGTCTTAACAGAAGGATCATCTGTGCCATGTGGCGCAGAAGGAAAGATAACATGGGTCTAGTGCTTTTCATTTGTCCACTCGGCCTTTACTTTTGAATGTCCCATTCCACATTGAATCCCCATTTGCTCTTATAATAACCACCACTTACTTGGAAGATGTTCCAAGTGTGCTTGTGGAGGTTTTTGTCAGATTCCTTCAAAAGTCAGGTACCGATGTAGGTGAGTTGAGGAGGCCTGGGGTCATCATGTTCAATCATGGTTCAATAGGGTTGGGGTCAAGGTCAGAGCTCTATAACATGAGATCCCCTATATAAACTTTATCTTCATGGAGCTAGCTTTCTGCACAGCTGCTTTGACATGCTGGAACTCTCCTAGTTCAATTAAAGGGAGAATTTCATGCTGTTGAGCAGCGTGTTACATGAAAGGATAGATGATGCGGCTCTAGTACACTTTTTTTGCTCACTCGGGCTTTTCTTTGCGTCCTCGGTTCGGGTTCCTGCCGCCTGCCGAGCGACACGCTAGTGCTCGATTGCCTCGGCACGATATGGCGATTAAACAAAAGCCCTCATGGTGACACTTGACTCAGTTTATGCTGCATGAGCAGCTGGTCTTCTACCCGTTTTGCATTCCAACGATTTCGACTGTAAATATAATCCTGCTTCTTATCGCTTATCTGTGTGTGGGATTATGGGTAAACAAAACACTGACCTGGGAAAACAATGAAACCGATTAGGTTTCTACCCTTCGTTTTAATCTCATGTAAACTTTGGTGGAACCCAAAAAAAAAATGAATTACATTTGATTTTTAGATACATTTTCTATAACAGCAGGTCTGAGGCACATAGTTTTCATAATAGCATTCATTGTGACTGATATGGTGACGTATTCCGTAAAGAGACATAGAAGTCTCAGAAGGAGTCTCCGGTGCCTTTTTAGAAATGCAACATGGCTTGATTACATGACAACCTGAAGACGGAAAAGAAAGACAGAGCAAGCAAACGTGTGGGGTTTGTAAAGTACTTCCTTTATAAAGCACTTACACAAAACTACAAAGGAAGTGCTGCGGTTAATCATCCCGTATTGTTTCCACGAGCACGTGTTGCCGCCGTCTTTGTTTGGCTGACTTTGTGCTTGCGCCAGGAAAAGAATTTTTATCATAGGAAGAGAAACAGGCAGTTGGCGGACATGGCGAGATTTGGATTTCGGATTGTGGTTCCTCCTTTTTCATTACAATTTCTTTTAGCAAATGCATAGCGATGTGGTTGAGCCGTTTACTGATACCTATCAAGCATAGAACATGACTGTTTATATGTAAAGGGTCTAAGCAGCAGTCACAGGATCAGCATGGTGAAATTTAGCCTTAACGATTTACTACCTTAATAATTAGTTACACTATACAGACAAAGTTTTGGGACACCTCACTTTTCCATCTATATTTGGTTCTTCCACAAACTGTTACCACACATTTGTATAGGACATCTTTTGATGTGCTTGCTGTTCGAGTCTGACAGTGTCCACGTGCACGAAAGCCACTTCCATTAAGATATGCTTTACATGGGTTGAAGTGGAGGATCTCCTAAATACGATGAATGTGAGTGAATGCTGACTGCACCCCAGGCCTCCTGACCTCACCTACATCATTACCTGACTTTACTAACACTATTAAGCACACTCCAAAATCTAGTGAAACATCTTCTCAGAAGATTATAACTGCTAATGGAAATCAACTGTGGAAAGGGCTGTTCAAAAATGCATGTATGCGTTGGTGTCCACATGCTTTTGTGTACATAGAGACCATCTACTTACTTGACCAGTCAATTAATCAAATCAAATAAAAAAAAAAAAACGTGTCACAAACATACAGAATACGACATGCAGTGATAAATAAATAAATAAAAAATATAAACTATATCAAATATATGAAAATGTACAAAAAATTATGTATATACATAAATGCGTGTTAGATATTGACAGTAACAAATTAAAGTGATTTATTGATTGTCCTTAAAGTGTCCATGTGCAGTTTGGTGTGGTATAAAGTGGCACTTTGCTGTGAGAGGTCCAGAGGTCCGGTACTAGATCCTAGTAATTCATTTGAATAAACCATGAAATTTATTTTAAGTAAAATACACAATTGAATTTTTACCTTTTATATTATATATATTCAGTTTAAATCCAACAGATAAACAGTGTACATATATAATCACTGTGTAATTTCACTAAAATAAATATTATATTATAATCTACAGCTTTAATTAAAGTAAGATTTCATTCAAAACGTTACATAAACAACCAAAATATATATAAAAAATGTTATTCATTTGTTTCAAGTCAGATCTTTTTTTTATATATTTGTTTAATTTACACTGATTTTAATGTTTGTCAAATGAACTACAATTTGTTTATTGTTTGTTAATTCAGTCATTTATTCTTAATTATTTATTATTTGTTTGTTACAATTTATGCAAGTCACATTTTAATGTTGTTAAACGAATATGTTGGGCATTGCCCCTGGAATTGTTTGTGTACTAAATCATTACTGTTACTTGTTTTGATTAGAAAAAATTGATATATATATTTTTTGCTTGTATAAAGAACTGAAAAATACAATTGGATATTTATTTATAGATTTATATGAACAACTCAAATGTATATTTGTAAGTCAGATAAACCTTTCAGAATGATATTCACAATTTAGATAAAGAATTCCAAACGTATTCTTGCGCTCTATATAAATGACTGATATTTACATGTAGAAGTTTATATATTACTCATGCCGGATAAACTTGAAGTGTCATTTCAGTAGTGCTGATAAGTGAATCAAACGACAGGAGCCCAGTTCCCTGTTCGTAATGTTCACTTCACTGAAGCTGTTTCTGAAATTCCACTCCATGAGAAGAGCTTGTAAAAGCATGAGTGTGGTTTAAGGCTACAGGAATAATACTGTTGTGGGGGTTTTTGAGGCGGTTGTGTCATGTGATCGGTGGTTAGTCGCTCAGCATGACTCCACTTAGCTCTATACGTTTCGAAACGTCGGGGTGCTGAGAAACAGGCCAACTCTGGCTGCGCTGACACAGAATCAGTCGGCCTGCAGTGATGTTGGAAGCGCTGGTGTTTGTTGGCCCGTAGCCGTGGGCCCTGCTCCTGCATTCCAGCCCATTCCAGAGCTGCATACCACCGGTTATGTAACAGTCACGTGACTTGAGGGAGGAAAGAAAAAAAAAAAAGGCTTTGAAAAAAGGGGAAGTCTCCTAGCCTGGTCGAGATTCCTGCCAAAACCACTGTTTTGCTTCTCGAATTTCTGCCAGTGTATCTGATTACAGAGCTGTATAAACAAAATCCACAAATCCACCTTGCACACAACGTTGTATAGTAACATTCGGCTGGTTTAAAACAGAGGCAGAGGCACATCAAACAGCAGCACGCTATCAGCAGTCCATGTTTGTTTCATTCTGTCTGTTCTGGCTTGTTCTGATAAATCAATAAATCATATTTGGTGAATTTGTCAGATATAAAAAAAAAAAGTCTGTGTACTTCTATTTACACAAAAAATAAACACGCAATGCTGACAGCACAGCTGGAATTTCCAGATGTTTCAATTAATGAAATAATGTGTTTCTATGTTTATTTGCTCATTTATTTATTCGAAGAAGGACCCTAGAATTTATAGAGTTTTATTTACAACAACAAGAACCAACCACTGCGGACTGGAATATTCCAGATGTTATTAGTAATTATTTATTTATCTTCTAAGAAAACGGACTGGAGAGGAATTTACGCAGTTTTGTTTACACAAAAAAAAAAAAAGGAAGAAAGAAAAATAAGCAACACTGATGGCACAGCTGGATATTTCCAGATGTTTTATTTGTTTGGTTATTTATTTATTTACTTGATTAATTACATATCGGAGAATAATTGGTATACTTATATTGTGCACAGAAATAACCAAGCACAACTGACCACACAAAGGGAATTTATCCAGATGTTTTTTTTATTAATTATGGATGGATTTATTTATTTATTTATTCCTCTGTTTGTTTTCTCTGGGTTATTTTTTAGTTAAGTTGCTTTTAATTGGGCAGACAGTTGTTAGTATTTAAAAGAATTTTTCTGCAGATTTTGAATAAACAAAGACATTTTTTTTATTAATGTTCCTTTAATGTTTTGTTTGTGTTTCAGCTTTGAATGTATCATTGTGTATTTGCTTTCAGTCTTTGTTTTGGAGCTTGTCTATCAGTAAAATAGAGGCACTCTGGACTTTACCAGTCAAATGTGCGTGTGTGTGTGTGTGTGTGTGTGTGTGTGTGTGTGTGTGTGTGTGTGTGTGTGTGTGTGTGTGCGTGTGTGTGCGCATGTGTAAATGTGCAAATGCATGAGTGTGTTCCAGCTTCGCTGTGTGAGCTCTTCTAACCTTGCAGTGTGGAAAACAGGCTGGTGGCTTCCAGGAAGCTGCGGCCGCTTTGGCGCGACCCCCTTCCATTACTGCAGCTGGTGCCGTCGGTCTCGGCATCACTCTTCGTGGAAATCATGCCTTTAATGACTGAGGCTTACACTCGCATTCCAGATCTCCTTATTTACTCTATTACGCTGCTGGTGTATCTCTCGCTTACATTAATTATTCCTTGTTGTAGTTGGGTTTTTTATTTTCCCCTAACACTCTGAGCGCTGATGACAGATGTTTATTCATGCACATAAGGTGCACACGGGGTATCAGTGGTACTGCATATTAAAGGTGGAACTGTCTCTTTAGCACTTGTTTAAATGCATGCGTACATAATGTGCTGCTGATGCCTTGGGTGAACGGGAACACGGGGTCGATTTGCGTTACTCGGGGAGAGTAAACAACAAGCTTTAGGATAGATTCAAATATAGAGTATTGAGAAGCATAGGGTTGAATAAAGTATAAAGTGCTGTGGAATCGAATAGAGGAGAATATATAGTATAGAGTGTCATGGGATAGAATAGTGTAGAATGTAGAGTAGAGCCTGGTGTGGGATTGAATAGAGTGGAATATAGAGTATGGTATAGAATAGAGTCAAATATAGTGCAGAGAGTAGGATAAGAAAGAATTAAGTATAAATTTAGAGTGCCATGGGGTAAAATAAAGATCTATCTATCTATCTATCTATCTATCTATCTATCTATCTATCTATCTATCTATCTATCTATCTGTCTGTCTGTCTGTCTGTCTGTCTGTCTGTCTGTCTGTCTGTCTGTCTGTCTGTCTGTCTGTCTGTCTGTGTAGAGTATAGAGTGAAGTGTCATGGGATAGAATATAGTAGAATATAGAGTATAGAGTGGTACGGGAGAGGCTAAATGAGAATATGAGTGTCATTGGATAGAATAGAGGCAAGATTTGAGTATAGTATAGAATAGAATAGAATAGAATAGAATAGAATAGAATAGAATAGAATAGAATAGAAGGTGCGGATGCTGTAGCCCTGATTAACAGCTGATCTTGCACAGTAATACAGTTACCACCAATCTGACTCATTCCTTTCTTCCCTCCCACTTCTTCTTCCCCTTCCTTTTCTTCCCTGTGCCTTTTTCTGGACTTTGATTCGACAGTCCCTTTTTTGGTCGAAAAAAAATGAAAGCAGGATAAAAGAAAAATATGCATGAATTATTTTTTGTGCAGTTTTCTGAATACACACTGACCAATCATTTTATGCTGCTGTAAAACAGCTCGCAGCGTTTAGTCGCTTCTTTTGGTTTTGTTTTGATTGATTTTTTTTCTTTCTTTTTGTTTTGCAGAGTTTGATGTGTATCAGTTTTTTGCAAAACTGCACGTGCGCTCTAGTGCAAGACCTCCTGCATGCTTGTGCGATAAAGAGAGTGATATGATAACAAGCGACTGTATTATAACCCGTTATGACCTGCCTGGATAACAAAGAGAAAGGAAAACATCGATTCGTCCATTTCTGCTTTTAAACTAAATATAAAGAAGAAAAGTGGCGGAGTGTTTGGAAACTTGTGACGAGGTTGTTGCATGATGGAACAATTTAGTTATTAGTTGTTTAATATTCATTTCAGAATAGAAATCGTTCCTTCAACATTACACCCTTGAGTGCTTTTATGCCTCGCCGAAGAGGACGTTTCCTATTTTTTACTACCTTAATAACTCTCATTTACATTCTAGACACTATAAACACCTCACCATGCTTTCTTTTTTCTTCTTTTCCTCTGAATTACTTAGAAAATTAAAGCACAGTTTTTAAAAACTAGAATCTCCAAACATGTTATGAAGCCTTGTTATTGGAGACTCCTTCCATGAACAAATTCTCACAGAAACAAAAGTCATAATTAACCTCTTTTCTTCAAATTTTGCTCTAATTCGAAAAAAGCTTCTTCCGAATACAGGAAGTCAGCGACTCTTACGATTGCCTAGTGTCACTATGATTGACAGATAAAGTAAACTTTCATTCTAATATCATTCCCATTCTCTCTCTCTCTCTGTTTTTTTTACTCTTAGTAATGGAGGCCATGGCCGTGAGCACATCTGCACAGGGTACAGATGAACTGGACCGCAACGCCCCACGGATTTGCGGTGTCTGCGGAGACAAGGCCACCGGATTCCACTTCAACGCCATGACCTGCGAAGGCTGCAAGGGCTTTTTCAGGTGAAGCCGAGCTGCACGCTTACAAAACTCCAACTTGCATGAACAATGATACATTTACGCTTTGAAGCCGGGCAACCAGGGAAATTTTATTTCATGATATGGTGTGACAGACATGTGCCGCGCATTATATCGGTTTATGGTTTGTTTTGAAGTTCACAATCATAGAAGAGAAGGAATGTTTATGGACACATTACACAACAGAAGCATTTTAATCATTTACCTGGAATAGGTAGTAAGTGGGACTTAAATCGGTGGGAGGGAAAACTTCTGGTTAATTGGAAATAGAAAGATTTTGAACCATTATAGCTGAGCATTTTTTAAATGGAGGGGGTCTAATGCTATTCCATGCATTCTGAGTGATTTACACTGTTAAAGAATTGGATTCACATGCTAAACAAGGCCACATTTCTCCCAATTATCTTGGATTTAAAGTATTTCTGTGCCAAATTCACTCTTTCTAGATTTAAAGTTTTGGAAATTATAATTTCCAATAATGTTTGAGTATGGACCCCATCACATCATGACGGAATTCCTTGTAAATACCTTACACTTCTCAGGAAAGAGCGCGCACCCATCACCGAGTTTTATTCGCTTTAACAGGACTGGCTCGGAAAGAACGTTTCTAAAGCAGTGTGTTTTTGGATGTGAGGGAAAGAGAACCTTGTTCAGTATTTACCATATAAACACATCCTGCTGTAGTCCTTGTTGCAGCTGTTGTTCTTGATGTTCAATTTCAGACTTGGGATATGATTCTGGATCAAATATATACATATTTGGATGCATCTGATTGTTAGCCTTAGTTAATTTAATAGTATAACGTTTTTGTTTCTGTTTCATGGCAAGCCTCCAGGATCTTTAATGTATTGATCTGATAAAACTCGACTCTTCTGTGATATGAAAAATGCAATACTACTCTATAGGTACTCACGATTAACATGAGATCTTTAAACGAAGGAGTCGGAAAATGACCATGAGATTATGTTGCTATAGGAAATCAATCCTCGTGAGACTATCCTGATATAGGGAACCTTCGCACACTGATACTGTAGGACTATGCTGCTATGAGAAAAGAATATATTTTTCTTATTACAGACAATTCATACTTTCTACCGATTTATATTTGTTTACTGTTTTGAAAAAAAGCTATCGCGTGTTATCACATCTATAAACAATCGCTCTTTCAAACTCGTCAAATTTTCAAAAAGAAAAAAAAACAGCTTTTCATAAAAGGTTTTCAATTTCATGAGGAGGTTTGACACTAGAGACTCCTTACATATAAATGTCTCCAAAGAGAAAACTACACTATATCAACAATTGCACTTTTTTATTTACATTATTAGTATAGAAACACCACTAATCTTCTGTGTAGAGAAAATAAATGATCCAGTCCACATTGGGGTGCAAACATGACTGATCATTTTAATGTCCGTTGTTTAATCATAACATTTCAGACGTGTTGTTTGACGCATCTCATCTGGATTATAACATAGTGATTATTATGATTGTAGTGATTGTGTATGGATCTGTACCTTTCAGCTTCACCTTCCCTGATGAAATCCTGCTTTGCAGAGGGAACACTATATAATTCTAAATAATGCTTTAATTGTGTTTTTCCAAGGAACGTCTGTGTGTGTAAGTGTGTTTGTGTGTAAGAAAACAGATCTTACCACCTAGCAGTTCTTCTGTACATGTGGTCTTCGCCACATATAAATCAAACCCGATTCGGTCTGTCAGATTCCCGATACCGAGACCGTCTACGCTTTCGGCAGCAGATCCGGTACCCTTCGATTACCTAATGCGTACTGGATGATAAACCGAAGCGCTTTGGTGCAGCAATCTGAGATCAGCCTATCAGAGAGCAAAGTTCTCTGAACAGGAAAATAAATGTTATGTTTGTGTTCGCTATCTTTTGATTTGTTTCCAGCTGCCAGGCATATTCCAGTCAGATTTTACACAAAGATTCAATTATGAGGATAAACTATGAAGCGAATGTTTTGCTTTGGGAAATCCCCCTGCCCTTTTTTCAATCTTGTATTACTATTATTATTGTTAATAATAATAAAAATATAAGAAATCTTAATGAGACGCTGCTCCAACATCTGACTCTAGAACAAATGTTCTCAATGTTCAACTAGGGGTGGTCTTTTGCCCTGTGGTATTGTATTGCTATTAGAATACTAGTGGTTCCTCTCAAGGAAAATTCTCTGTTGAACTAGGAAACCCAAACCTGTTCCAGCATGACAATGCCCCTGTGCACAAAGTCAACTTCATGAAGATGTCCTTCACATGGGTCGTTGTGGAAGATTTCCTGTTATAGAGCTCTAAACCCTATTGAACTGCATGAATGGCACTGCTGACTGCACTCCAGGTGTCCTCACCGCACCTACATCAGTACCTGACACTCTTGTGGCTGAATGAGCACAAATCTCTACAAAATCCAATGGAACATCTTCTCAGAAGAGTCGAAGTCGAAGAGCAAAATGGGGACTACTTGTGGAATGGAATGTTCAAAAAGCACGTACCATCTTGTGCTTAAGCGACCACAAACGTTTGTCTTCATGATATATCACACAAGCGTTGTGATAACATAATAATAAATCACTGGGGGTTTGTTTTCCCACCGCCTTTTTTTTATTTTACTTCAGGAAATCGGAGAAACACCAATTTTTGTTTGCCTGCCTGTCATTTCCATGTCTTTAGTCTTTGAAGTGTTGAGATGAGTGTAAACTACACGAGTTAAACACACTGATGAAATCTGTCTTTTCCTCTGAATTTGCACTTTGGGATATGTGTGTGTGTGTGGGTGTGTTTTCGCTCTGCGTAGTCAGCCTGTGCGTATGAATAGGAACAGTGTGCCAGGAGACGCGGCGTGTGTTTTCCTAAGCTCTTTGAGAGTGTGTTCAGCGTGACCACGCATGAAATAAATGTTTCTGTTCATTACTATTAAAAGGACAGGAGGCAGGGCTCAAAGTGGTTATGCCTCTGTGCGTGTGTGTTTGTGGGGTGGCCTGCAGTATGTGTGTGTTTTGGGATGGGTGTAGCTGAGTGGCTAAGCCGCGCGAGCAATATTTTAGCCCCTTTTTTTCAATAATCCTGGTGTGCAGCACGTCACTGCGGCTCTTGGCCCCGAGCGCAGCAGAGCCCAGACAGTTTACAGAGCGAAGAGTGTGTTTGATCCGAGCCCTTTTAGACACTTCTCCATTATGAGTTTTTAGAAGAGGGTACAGCATTAAGAAATGATTTTTTTAGGGATGGTAAAAAAAATAATAAATAGAGAGAGAGAGAGAGAGAGAGAGAGAGAGAGAGAGAGAGAGAGAGAGAGATCAGCACTGTGTTAATAAGGGATTGCTTTTCTTTATTGAGTTATTTATTTATATTGTTTGTTTCATTTGATATTTAATCGTAATTAATCGCACGATTGCCATGAGTGATTAATCGTAATTTAATCACATAGTTTTTGTTCTAAATGTACCTTTAGAGTATTTAAAACCTGAAAAGTATTCATTAATCAACATGGCCATGGACAAATATGGACGCTAAATGCAAATGTAGGTTTATAATTAGTGAAATGTTTAAAACTAATTATGGGGTTTTAAATTACGTAAATCTTTAGGACACCAAACGAAACTTTTACTATGTTTCCACACGGACGGTTTTAATTGCCGGATGTGTGCGTCATGGTGGATTTTGGTGCTTTATTTGAGACTTGGCGCATCAGTAAAACAAATATCCAGTGAATAAAACTAATTTTTCACTGGAGTTTTCTTATATATATATATATATATATATATATATATATATATATATATATATATATATATATATATATATATATATCTGAGTCAAGAAAGAACGTTGTGAATGAATGTGTGATGCGTTGAAATTTTTAATTTTGCCCTAATGACGCATTTACGCAATTAATTTTATGTCAATGAAATTACAGTATGTGGATAAAAGTTTCTGGACACCTGAGCATAAGATTGGTATGTCAATATTTTTAAACATCCCATTCCACATGTCCCTATTTGTTTGTATAAAAAGCTCCACTCTTATGAGATGATGTTCCATTAGATTTTGTGGAGATTTGTGGAAATTCATTCAGCCACAAGTGTGTTAGTAAAGTCAGGTACTGACGTAGGTGAAGTGAAGAGGCCTCGAGTGCATTCAGGGTTCACATCTATTTATGTTCAATAGGGTTTTGCTTCAGAGCTCTATAGCAGGAGATCTTCCAATCCAACCCATGTGAAGCATAACTTCATGGAGCTGGCTTTGTGCACAGAGGTATTGTCAGGATTGAACAGGTTTGGGTCTCCAAGTTCATAGGAAAAATTTCATGCGAGCGCAAACTATACAATGGTGTGCCCCCAACTTTGTGGGAACAGTTTGCAGAAGAAGCACATATGGCAGGAGAATACTTTTGGCCGTACCGTGTATATTCGTCGAGTTGAATGTATAACCCATTGCACATTTTTTAACGCTTTGTGTGTGTGTGTGTGTGTGTGTGTGTGTGTGTGTGTGTGTGTGTGTGTGTGTGTGTTCTGCTCAGGCGCAGCATGAAGCGGAAGGCCAGTTTCACTTGTCCCTTTAACGGCAGCTGCACCATCACCAAAGACAACCGCAGGCACTGCCAGGCCTGTCGCCTCAAACGCTGCGTCGACATCGGCATGATGAAGGAGTGTGAGTCTTTAATATCTTTAATAATAGTTTTGGAGATGCTCTGACCCAGTCGTCTAGCAGTCACAATATGTCAAACTCGCTCAAATCCTTACGCTCGCCCATTTTTCCTTCTACTAACAGACAAATTGTTCACTTGCTGCCTAATAAATAAATCCACATACTAACAGGTGCCATGATGAAGAGATCATCAGTGTTAAACACTTCGCCGCTCATATTGTTATAATGTTATGCCTGATCAGTGAATAATGTGTTAGGTACATTGGGTGACTAGGAACAGAAAAATGCCCCAACCACGACTTCCAGTTTTACAAGGGTTACAAATAAGAGGTAGCACACAGGCCAAAATCATTTAGTATGTCATCACTATGGGTAAGAGTAAGGAATATTGCTGTGGTAAAGGGTTGTTGAGCTCGCTGTTGAGGATGGAGAATTAAAGAAGATTTATACAATCCCAAAACTATTACATCAATTTAATTCCTAGGAATGGGAAATGACTTAATTAGTGAGATTAATGAGAAATCCAATGTAGATGCAGATGCTGGTGAGATTTTAAGACTGTCTACAGTGCCACAATGCAACACTGAGTTAGAGTAGAGGCTCGTCATGAGATATCAGGCACAATGGAAAGGAAAGACGAACGGACAAAGTGAGAAAACTAGATCGAGTGAAGAAATAATGCATTGCATGGTCACTTGTTTTAGCTGGAGGCTAACGTCCGCATTGTATTTATAGATACGTTTTCGTGGATAGGAATGAAGATCACGATTGTTAAAGAGGAAAATATCCATTAGTCCATGTGTCACCTTGTTTCTAAAGAGATACAATGAGACATGTACAAATTTCTAACTCTTCAGTCTCAGTCTTTGATGAGAATCTTCTTTCTTAAAGGGGCGTGGTCTTTTCCAGGATGACCCAGCCCACATGCACAGTGCATTGGCTCACTGAACGATGTGATGAGGGGAAAAATGATATATGATGTTATCTCTGACGTATGTACAGTATTACTTTCACACTTAGATTTTAGAGTGTTAGGGTCTTGGAGTCCACAAACATCATCATCATCATCATTTTCTTTAAAACTAAAACTATATTTTTTGGAGGAACAGTGTGGCGTTCTAGAGACCTGTAGAATCTGTGCCAAGGCGTCCACACACACATCCTAATATAAAATATTTTACTCTTGATCTTTCACATTTAGAGGTGCTGTCCGGTGTCCCTGTGTGATGATGTCATAAAATCCAAAAATTATGAAAAAAATCGAGGCCCAAGGTTTATTTGAATGAAAGTTAAAGATTAATCAGGGGATTAAACCATGAGCTGTTGGCAAAGGTCAAATATAAGTCACAAACACAACCACACACACACACACACACACACACACACACATACACACACAAATCCTATCTGATGGAACGTCTGTTCAAATACAGTCTAAAATGAACAGCACTGTTACGGACCTCAAACAAAACAGTGTCACCAAAATAGAAAGAGAACGAGAGAAAGAAAGGAAAGAAAGCGAGAGAGAAAGAGAGTGAGAGAGAGAAAGAGAAAGAGAGTGGGGAAAAAAATGTCCAACAACGCCCTTATTTTCCTCCTGCGTAGTTACACAATACGGCGCCCCAGATTTTCCCCCGGCTGGCAGGCGTAGAGCAGCATGGCAGAGCAGCTCACACACAGTCCCGCGGGCCGAATCGAGCCTAAACCCCACCTCTCTTTTCCTCCGATCCAGTGCTGATCCGCTCGGCGCACAAAAGGGCCTCTTTGTTTCGCTATGGCAGCCGTTCCAGGACAGAGGGTCAAAGGTGAATGCTGTGGAAGTGCAAAAGAGCATGCAGCTGGAGGTGGAGAAGAGGATGTGGTGCTGTGACTCCAGCTGTAGTCAGAGATGGGGTTTTTGTTTTGTTTTGGGGGTTTTTTTGAAAAAGGAGACACTTTTTCGGACAGTTGTTGTAATTGAATTCATCTTGTGTTTGTCCGAATAATAATTCAACTCGTGTGAAAATCGTCTGAAAAGGCTGTGATGTGATTCAGTGATTAGGAGAAACCTGTTAGATAGAAAGATAAACAATTTCTCTATAAACTCTCTACTACAGGGACACTGGAATAAGTGGTGCACATGTGTGTTTGTGTCATAACAGTGAAATGTGCATGGGCATAAGGATTTTGAGCAGTTTGAGCATTGAGGTTTGGTTACATATAAACAGCTCAGTTGGACTCTGCAATTGGAAGGAATTCATTTGGATTTGGTGAAAATTGTTGCGTGTAAAACTGCCGGGTTAAGAAACGGTCCGGCGACCAAAAATATCCAGCTAAGAGCGGGGCTGTGGTCAGAAACTGGAACTGATGAAGGCCTTTAGGATGTGCATGGAAAAAAAAAAGATGAGCTAAAGTCTCTAATTCTACACCAAAAAAGACGAAGCGACTAGATAGGAGTGTGGATTAAAGCGGCAGTAAGAATAGGTTTTGGAAAAAACCAAACAGCAAAGAATAAAGGCCTTAAAATGTATAGACAACTGTGATGTATTTACGTGCCATTGGAAATCTGATTCCTTTTATGAGCACTGTCCATTCGTCCATCCATCTGTCTATCTATCTATCCATCCATTCCCCTGTCCATCCTTCCAGCCATCCATCGATCCATTCATTAATCCATCCATCACTCTATCCATTCGTCAACCCATTCATTACATTAATCTATCCATCCATCAATATATTCATCCATATTTCCTTTTTATTGATCATTCATCCATCCATTTATGCATCTTTCTAACAATCAATCCATCCATCCATCCATCAATCCATCCATCACTCCATCCATCCATCCATCCAAACATCCATGCATCTATTGATCCATCCATCTATCCTTCTATCCATCCATCAAGTATAAATAAAAATATAATTTATACATTTTAAACCAAATCAGTAATTTGGACACGAGTTAAAGTAAAAAATCTTTTTGGATCTTAAAACCATAAAACCAATTATAAAGACTAATCTGATTCATTCTTTATTGCCACGTTATCTGTGTGAAGCTGCTTTGAGACAAAGTCCTTTGTTAAAGGCGCTATGCAAATAAAAATGAATCGAACTGAATTGAAAACAAATAGCACAGTGCTTTTAAATTAATTGTTCTAAATGTTCAGAAAGATTAGAGACAGGTTAAAGAAAATTAAAGACTGATGTAGGTGGGGTGAGGAGGATTGGGGTGAAGTCAGCGGTTATCCTAAAGGTATTCGATAAGGTTGAGGTCAGAGCTCTATAGCAGGAGATCTTCTACTCCATCCCATGTAAAGCATATCTTCATGGAGCTGGCTTTGTGCACAGGGGTGTTGTCATTCTGGAACAGGTTTTGGTCTCCTAGTTAAAAAAGTGCCTCCTGCATTTTGGTAAAATTCAAGTGTCCCATTACTTTTTTGTCCATCTAGTGTATGCATTTAATCAATTCCCGTTTGTTCGAGAGGGGATGCTTAAATGTAGCCTCTAAAATACTCCATGATCATTTAAAAGAGATTTACAGCTTCAGCTGTCCGGATCCCTGAAAGCAGAGCTCTTCGCAAATTTTTCTCACATTTCCCCGTTACGATGAGTAATGATGGTTCTGCTTCGGCGTTAGCGTTTTCCACGAGGGTTGCATGTTTGTTTACCTGTGGTTTTCTGGGGCAGGTTTTTCTTTTTCTTTTTCGTTTTCGTTTTCGTTTTTTTTTTTTTTTTTTTTCTTTGACCACACACTGTTAGCACCTGTTTGCCAGATTGGTTCAGACTGACATGTTGTGCTCAGCCAAAACAAACTCACCCGAGATAACCCGAGGCAGGCCGCGCTCGCACTTTCCTCACAACAGCTCTCGCATCGGCAACTGGATTGCAGGAAGCCAAGCGTTCATACACAAGACACTGAGCGGGTCACAGAATCGCAGAATGAATCACAGATTGAGTTTGTGTCTCTGACATGTTTATGGCCGATTCCATGTCGGGTTTACGTTCAGAAATCCGTTTAGTTTTTGATCACTCTCTGACTCTGAAATCATGCGTCATTTTTTTGTTACCCTTTTTTTTTTTTTTTACCAGTGTTCGGGTTTTGAGGTCAGACAATCACTGGCATATGAACATAAACCACTGCTGAATGCTAAATAATAGCTTCCATGTGTCCAACATTTTAAATAAATTGAAAATTAAAAAAAATTTCTGCTTTTCAAATCACAAAAAAATAAATGTTTTTGTTTTTTTACAAAATGTAAATTAAGTAAAACTTTAAATAATTTTTTACTTTTCCGATCACAAAAAAATAAATGTCAATTTTTTTGGTGTATTTCTAATACAAAATTTTTCAGGAAATTAAAATTCTGTTATGTTTCTGCTTTTCAGATCATAACAATTTATGTAAAGTAACATACAAATAAATTTCAAAAAAAATCTTTTTTACTTTTATTTATAGATTTGTCATTTTACGTTCTTTAAAAATTTAAAAATGCACATGTAATCTGACAATCCTCTTATGGTTTTTGTAGTGTTTATATATATATATATATATAATATTTCATTATAAGCCAATAAATAATGCAAAAAAATATATAAAAATAACCCAAAAAACTATAAATAAAATTATTAACGTCAAGTAAAAAGTAATTATAAAAAAATTAAAAAATAAACATTTTAAAGAATACAATTCCAACTTGTAACCCACTGATGATCTCCACTGATGGAGTTGTTTACATGCTTATTCTGCTGCAATTTATTTTTTTAATGTGCTTGGTTCAAAAGTTTGCACCCCCTTCCCCCACCTATAACTAACAGCTTTTGCTATTAGCTATTAGTCACGTTTTTCCCGCTATGAAGCCTGCTGTTACATAAAACCAGGAAGTGTAGGGGGAAAAAAGAGGCTATTAGACAAGGGTCATTATTTTGTATAGTTACAGTACAGATAGAGAGCGGTAAAAGGGTGTTATTAGTTCTGGCTCATTCAGCACCAGGCCACTACTTAAAACACAAACACACACCAACTCACACACACACACACACACACACACACACACACACACACACACACACACACACACAGTCACACTACACCCAGGCTCACCATATGGCCCGAGGTCAATCCACTGTCACTGTGACCCAGTTGGCAAATTACTTGTAGTTTTCCAATCCTGAGAAACGCCTAGTAGCATACATTTCATACATTTCACACGGCACTGCTCCGAAATCAGGCATTTCACACCATACTAATGGCAACTCTTTATTTTATTCCCCTGTTATCTGATCTAGGATCAGCATTGTGATTCAGTGTTGAACAAGAAGATTGTTTTGAATAGAGATTGAGCTCTAGTGGTTAGTTCGGTGTATTACAACAACAGTGTAATGAATCAGATTACTCCTTGACCTTAGGTCCAGTTAAAGCCACGCCCGCCCCCTCCTATCCATGTGCTGATCACGTTGTCATTGTTTCACTTGAGCATGACCTCTGATTTTACATGTTGAACTGTTTGCCAGATGAATTATCATACTGTCATCATCAAATGAAACACGATTGAAGAAAATTTGAAAAGAAGTCGATCTGTCAAGTCGACAAAAAAAACTGTTTTTCTCAGTGCTTTGGAGCATTTCTCGATTCATTCTTGATCCAGTAAAGTGCATTTTTGAACAACAGTTGGTATAAACAGCTAGTTTACAATGGATTGCTTGCAAAAAGCCTGTACTTTTCTCAAGATTCATAGTTCATCTCTCAAAAGTAAGTATTCGTGCCAATGAACCGATCGCTGCCATCAGAATGACAAGTCCTTTTGTCATTGTTCACAAACAAGATCGTCAAAATGTTTAGTCATGTTGTCGATGTGACAGCGCAGGGTTTCAGTAATTCCTGATGTAAACTACGGGTTGGATTACAGTTTTTCTCAGTTGCTTCAGAGCAGTTTTTCGCACTTTTTCCTTTTTCTGAGCAGACCGAGATATAGGCGGAGTGAAGAGGCATTTGGGTGTGTTTATAAAAAAAAAAAGGACTACCAAGAGGCCCACATATGCATACACAAATGTCTTAAATATTTGTGATCATGTTCTTCATGTTTCCAGGTTCATTTGTATGAGCAAAACATAAAAAATCTACTATAGCACCTTTAATTCAAAACATTGTTAAAAACCTCAAGTATGTGAGCTGTAAACGTCACCTGAAGCTGTAATCCAGTCATGTCATCCGTCATCAGTGACACGAAAGTCCTCCAGAGCCGAGTGTTTATTAGGTGGCGTAATACGTTTCGGAGCAGGATGTGTTTTCTGCTTTTATCTCAGGACTGATGATGTTCTTGAGCACTAAAAAGTCCCTTTATTTAACGTTTAAGAGCTTAAAACGCGTTTAAGATAAAGAAGTTAAACTCCTGCTGTTTTTTTTTTATTTGTCTGCAGTCATTCTGACTGACGAGGAGGTGCAGAGGAAGAAGGAGCTGATCCTAAAGAGAAAGGAGGAGGAGGCGATGCGGGAGGCACAGAAACCCCGGCTGACGGAGGAACAGTGTCAGATCATCAACACGCTGGTGGAGGCGCATCACAAGACCTACGACGACTCGTACTCCGACTTTGCGAAGTTCAGAGTCAGTGTCACGCTCGACGACTATTACACAACAGTAGTGAAATTGCATAAGCGTGCAGTTTGCTTAGTTTCAAGCTTTTATAGTCAGAGGTGAAGTCATGGGCAAAGTCTTTGGGACAGATGACATTATAGTTTGTGGTTTCTTCATAAAACTTGACAAAATTGCGATTTTTGTTTGTGTTTGTTTGACGTAAACTTTAACTATAATATGTATATATGTGTGTGTGTGTGTGTGTATATATATATATATATATATATATATATATATATATATATATATATATATATATATATATATATATATATATATATATATACAATACAGACCAAAAGTTTGGACACACCTTCTCATTCAAAGAGTTTTCTTTATTTTCATGACTATGAAAATTGTAGATTCACACTGAAGGCATCAAAACTATGAATGAACACATGTGGAATTATATATGGAATTATATACATAACAAAAAAGTGTGAAACAACTGAAAAATGTCATATTCTAGGTTCTTCAAAGTAGCCACCTTTTGCTTTGATTACTGCTTTGCACACTCTTGGCATTCTCTTGATGAGCTTCAAGAGGTAATCACCTGAAATGGTCTTCCAACAGTCTTGAAGGAGTTCCCCGAGAGATGCTTGGCACTTGTTGGCCCTTTTGCCTTCACTCTGCGGTCCAGCTCACCCCTAAACCATCTCGATTGGGTTCAGGTCCGGTGACTGTGGAGGCCAGGTCATCTGGTGCAGCACTCCATCACTCTCCTTCTTGGTCAAATAGCCCTTGATGCCTTCAGTGTGACTCTACAATTTTCATAGTCATGAAAATAAAGAAAACTCTTTGAATGAGAAGGTGTGTCCAAACTTTTGGTCTGTACTGTATGTGTATATATATATAATGAACACACTATATTATATCAACATTATAAATATTATACATACACTATACTATAGCAACTTTAGAAAAAATATTTATACACTATATAAATATTATATTTACACTATACTACACTAAAGCATCCTTCAACTACTCCATATACAATACTGTACATTTACATTTACATTTGCGGCATTTAGCAGACGCCCTTATCCAGAGCGACGTACCTAATTTATAGGTAGTGTGTATACTGTACTGTATACTATATAAAACAATAAATCCTTTATAGCAACAATAACATGTAAATAACCTTAAAAACTTGGTGTTGTTGGAACTTAAACTTTGTGACAGTAATTAAGCAGATGCTGATGTTGATGATTTTTCTATACCACCATGACTAAGTGTTTTATTCCTTATGCAAATGCGAAACAAGTTTAGTTTACTACAAAGAAACAGCCTTTAACCTGGAACTAAAACTGCACACGGTACGCAGACATTCGCTACAAAAGATATGCAAATATTTCTGGATGCATGAAGTATCTTCTAAAAAAGTTGGATCTTTTTCAAGTATGTGTACTACTATTAATGTGTGTGTGTGTGTGTGTGTGTGTGTGTGTGTGTGTGTGTGTGTGTGTGTGTGTGTGTGTGTGTGTGTGTGTGTGTGTGTGTGTGTGTAGCCCCCAGTGAGAGAGGGTCCAGTGACACGCAGTGCCAGTCGTGCCGCCTCTCTCCACTCACTCTCAGATGCCTCTTCAGATTCATTAAACAACTCACCAGGTAAAACACACACACACACACACACACACACACACACACACACACACACATTCACAAACTGACTGTGAAATCAAGTAAGAAATTTAAGCTTAACCTCCAGGACGTTTGTCCACAGCTGGCAGGACACAACATATTGTGGCCAAAAGCAGCGAACGTCACATTTGAATAACTGGAAGCAGCACACACACACACACACACACACACACACACACACACACATACAGAGAGCAGGAATAAATAGTGGTTTGAAAGGGTTTTTTTTGATACCAGTTAATCCCAGTCATCTATTTTGCACAAATCCTCAGCTCTCACTCTCCAAAGCACCACTTCACTCTTCTCATCAGAATACTTTTATTTTTGTTATCCAATTTCTCATCATTCACTCATTGACAATTACCCGAGACGTGACAAATCAAAAACATCTTCTTTTTATTTACTGTGCACCATTTCACGCTTAGAAGAGAGGCTTAATCTGTTTCCGTAGACAAGTTGGCTGCGGTTTAGGCGTCCTTTCTCCTCACGTAGCTAGGTCAGTAGTCTTGGGAATGGACTGATGAGGCTTTTTTCCTTCCTCACCACCTTCTAGACGACAGGATTTACAAAAACAATCATTTGCACACGTTTGCGTTTTTATTGCAACAGGAATACATTTAGCAAAAGCTGTTTTGTTTTTTGTTTTTTTGTTTTTTACTACAAAACACCACAAGCACCTTCTCGTTTTACACATCTGGATCTGCTGAACGTTTCTTGTTATGACTATGATGGAAAAATAGATATAAAAATGAGTGAATGTTGTGATATTGTTGTGAGCTCCAACCTGAGTTCACCTTAACGCTTACTCATGTGCAGGAGACGTTTTTTGAGATTCTTTATTATTATTATGTGTGGGATTAATAATAAATCAGATTTTAAGTGTTTAAAATTTTTTCCAAGAAGTGAGGTTTGTAAAACGTTACACATTTATTTCAGCAGTTATTCATTGTGATTAAATGTAACTTTGCATGATTGGATTAGTTGGTTTTTTTGTGGTATTAATAGCCTCTGGCCTGTAAAACTAGCTAAGTAGTCTCTGAACAAGTGAGCTAGTTTTACTCTTAACAAAGGAATATATAACTAATCCTAATCTGTTAAACTAGCTAACTACTCGCTGTGCTATAGAATTAACTAACATGCCCCTGTACCACTGAACTATATATCTAGTTCCTGACCTGTTAAATTAGCATGTCCTTTAATTGTAGAATAAGATAACTAGTCCCTGTGCTGTGGAATAGGATAACTAGTCCCTGTTCAATACAATTAGCTTACTAGTCCTTGTTCTATGTAATTAGCTAACTAGTCCCTCTGCTATGGAAATAGCTAACTAGTCATTGTGCTATGGAATTGGCTAATTAGTCCATGACCCATTTAACTATATATCTTGTTGTTTGTATGCTTGTTAAATTAGGTTGTCCTTTAATTGTGGAACTAGCTAACTAGTCCCTACCTGTGAAACTAGTCAACTAATTCCTGTGCTTTGGAATTAGCTAACTTATCCCTGTGTTATGGAATTAGTTAACTCGTCCCTGGCCTGTTAAATTAGCTTGTCTTTTAACTGTGAAACTAGCTAACCAGACCCTACCTTTAAAACTAGCCAACTAGTCCCTGGCTTACTGAACTAGATTTCTCGTTCCTGTCATAATTAGCATCCAGTAACCCCTCAGAGAAAAAGTAATTGAAGGATCCTTTGTGACTTCCTCCGTTGCTCACCCCCTCCCCAATACCAAGCAACAGAAAGTATTAAAGAAAAAACTAAATTGTTCTCTTGTGCCCACATGATAGTAAACAACTAAATGACAATCAATTAATTATACTATCTAACTTATTCAACTAGCTAACTAGTCTCCTAGCTAACTAATAACTGACCTATTAAACTAGACTGTTAGTCTCTGGACAAATAAACTACCTCCCCTAAACTATGGGACTAGCTAACCTGACCCTACCTGTAAAACTAGCCAGCTAGTTCCTGACATGGATGGACTCACTAGCTCATCTCTGAGTTATTGAACTAGTTCCTGATCTACTGAACTATATATCTAGTTCCTGACCTGTTGAACTAGCTAATTAGTCCCTGGCTTAATGAACTAGCTAACCAATCTCATGTTAATTATGTAAATTAACATGTTCTTCCACTGTGGCACTAGCTAACTTGTACCTAACTATAATGCTAGCTGCTAAGTCCCTGAGTTATTGAACTATAATGTGTACAGTGCACTCTGTTCTATAATGCGGGATCTGTATTTCTCTTTGGCATGTAATCACTCTGTCTGTCTGTCTGTCTGTCTGTCTGTCTGTCTGTCTGCAGAGTCAATGGACAAAAAGCTCAGCAGCCTCTTCTCCATGTGTCAGGACGGCGTGATGAGCCCAGACTCCAGGGATGAAAACTCCCGGCTCTCCATGCTGCCCCACCTGGCTGACCTTGTCAGCTACAGCATCCAGAAAGTGATCGGATTTGCCAAGATGGTCCCCGGCTTCAGGTGGGCCGAACCGTCTCACTTCCTGTTCAACAAGTCTGCTTACTCAATGTTTTTTTTTCGTGATCTATTGCTTATGAAAGTGTGTGTGTGTATGTGTGTGTATGTGTATGTGTGTGTGTGTGTGTGTGTGTGTGTGTGTGTGTGTGTGTGTGCGCACATGTATGCACTGTTTCCATCACATCCCTCCTATGTGGGTGTTCATATGAAGCAGCAACCAAGTCCATTAAGACTGTTTACCTGTTGTGTGTGTGTGTGTGTGTGTGTGTGTCTGTGTGTGTCTGTGTCTGTGTCTGTGTGTGTGTGTTGCTGATGTAGGGTCTAGTTGTCTGAGTAACCACATACAATTAAGAACATCCTGTGCCTGTGGAGAGCAAAAAAACAATATTGACGTAAAAAACAGGGCCCCCCCCCCCCCACACACACACACAAAGCAGTTCTCTTGTCGACATCTTCAATATCCATCCCCTGCTTTATTACTTGAACATTTATTAATGTTCGAAGGACACCTGCTGACTAATACACACTTGCGCAGTTGGATGTACACACACACACACACACACACACACACATACACACACACACACACACACACACACACATACGTAAACAGTAAGTGGTGTTTTTCCTGTGTTGATTGATGAGACCATTAGGCGAATACAGCTTTTAACGAGCAACGCACTCGTTTTTTGTTATTAGATATGAGTGACGTCGTCCAAGTGTGTTGTTTGTGCGTGTGTGTGTGTGTGTGTGAGAGTGTAGGTCAGTGTGACTCAGAGCTCTCAGCCAAAGGTCTGCAGGTTAATGGAAAAACTCGGCTGTTTACTGTGTTCGGCTGCTTGGCCTTGTTCGTTCACAATAGAGTCGTGTGGAGCAAAAAAAAAAAAAGTTTGATTATATTTGATTGTGTGTCTGATTTACTCATCCTTCGCTTTACTCATCTTTTCCTCGTAATTAACAATCGTGCGTCTTTCTCTAAGAGTAGCTTTGTTCTGGCAAAATATCATAGCGGATCTGATGAGCATATGAAAAGAAAACTTGAGTTCTTATGAATGTGTTTAAGTGATTTGCTGAAGGATCTATCATAATCACTTTTCTTTCATTCGTTTTTTCTTTTTTTCCTTTATTAGCTTGTCTCTTTGTTTGTGTCTCTGTGTTTATCTCAATTATTCTCTGTGTTTATGTCTCCGTCATTGCGTCTGTTTGTCTGTGTGTCTCTTTTTCTGTCTTTTTGTTTATCTCCCTTTGTTTCTGTAATTTTTGTCCTCTTTTTAGTTATTGTCTCTTTCTTGTCTTTTTATTTGTGTCTCTATGTTTGCTTTTACGTCTCAATCTTTCCCTCTCCGTTTTTTTTATTTTGTCTTCTCATTCCCTCCTTCTCTCTTTTCTTTTTTGTCTCACATTTTCTGTCTCTTTCTCTTTGTCTCTCTCACAGGGATCTGACTGCAGAAGATCAGATCGCTCTCCTGAAGTCCAGCGCGATCGAGATCATCATGTTGCGCTCCAACCAGTCCTTCAGTCTGGATGACATGAGCTGGAGCTGCGGAGGCCCGGACTTTAAATACTGCGTTAATGACGTCACCAAGGGTAAGAGACACGAGTCCACACCGCGATGTTCTCCATCACTGAATCTTTATTCTAATACACTTTCGATTCAGATCAAATACGTGTTTGTGTGTGTGTGTGTGTGTGTGTGTGTGTGTGTGTGTGTGTGTGTGTGTGTGTATGTGTGTGATATACCTACTGTAGCTGGTCACACTCTGGAGCTGCTGGAGCCACTGGTGAAGTTTCAGGTGGGGATGAAAAAACTCAACATGCAGGAAGAGGAACATGTGCTGCTAATGGCCATCTGTCTCCTCTCTCCAGGTGTGTGTGTGTTAAAAGAACTAGTTTTTAATCTCTCTCTCTCTCTCTCTCTCTCTCTCTCTCTCTCTCTCTCTCTCTCTCTCTCTCTCTCTCTCTCTCTCCTCTATCTCTCTCCCTCTCTCTCTTTCTCTCTCTATTTTTTATCTCTCTCTCCTCTGTCACTTCTTTATCACGGTCCTAACTGATGAACTTTTTTATCTATCTATCTATCCATCCATCTATCTATTTATTAATTTTTCTTTTCATTATTAATACTTGTGTTTGCTTTTGTGTTTTTTTTCCCTCATCCCTCTATCTCCCTCGCACTGTCTGCCTGGACTTTCTTACTCTATTTCTTTTTTGTCCCCATCTTTCTAACTCTCCTCCTAATGCTGTATGAATCCCTCCTCCTCTGTTTCTGCTCAGACCGTCCTGGCGTGCAGGACCACGTTCGTATCGAGGCGATGCAGGAGCGCTTGTGCGAGACTCTGCAAGCGCATATCCGCGTGCACCACCCAGGCGGCCGTCTCCTCTACGCCAAGATGATCCAGAAGCTGGCTGACCTGCGCAGCCTGAACGAGGAGCACTCCAAGCAGTACCGCTCGCTCTCCTTCCAGCCCGAGCACAGCATGCAGCTCACACCGCTCGTGCTCGAGGTCTTCGGCAGCGAGGTGTCCTAGCGGCCGCGGCTACCATAGTGCCAGTGGGGGGGGGGGGGGGGGGGCGCAAGAGGGGTGCGGCACAGGGGCAGAGATGGGCCAGAGCACATCTGGAGAAATCCTATTACGCCCGACTGTGTGTGAGTGAGTTTGAAAGTGTGTGTGTGTGTGTGTGTCTCCAGGGCAGGAGTACGCCAGGGGATGTCTGTTATCCCGTTTTGGGGAATTTGAAGAAGTGTTTTTTTTGTGTGTGTGTGTGTGTGTGTGTGTGTGTGTGTGTGTGTGTGTGTGTGTATGTTTGTGAGAGTGTGTGTATAAAGGGAGGGAGGGTTGCACGTTGTTAAGTCCAGAGAAGGGCTATGGGTTTTGGAAACTAAAGGGCATATTAAGAATGTACTTATGCATATATGAACAGAAAAAAATATATAAATATAAGCTAATTATATTTAAGAGAGATGCTTTCTACTACGTCGAAGCGTGAACGATGGCTGAGCATTGTAAAATAGGACTAGCAAAGCCTCTTCGGCTTGTGAGTGTGTGTGCATGCTTGTGCGGAGAGACGTGATTTTGTTGTGTATATGAAAGAAAGAAAAAAGGACACTAACAAGCAGGCACATACACTGAATGAAGTGCAGGGGAAGGGCTGGGGTGGGGCAGAGAGGAGGAGGGGTGGGAAGATCTATTTTTCTGATGTTTGTATAGATAAGATATTTAATAACCACAAGAGAGCGAGCCCATCCCGTAACTCGAATCGGCTAATAACACGCGCAATTATGATAATCTGATGACTGACAGCTGGATGATTTGCCAGTTTTATATTCGGTACAAAAAAAAAAAAACGTGTATACTGTTCGAATCTACACTGAAGTGCCAAAGGATTGTAGACGGACACTTTGTAAGAAGATCGACGTTTTTAACCAAATTCACATTCACGTTATTACTTTAATAGCGTTTTTTTTTTTTTTTATATTCCGTTTTGCGACACATGCCTTTTTTTTTATTCGTGGTTATTCCAGGCTCCGCCCCCACCAGAACGGTTTGAGAGCCATGACTCGATTTCCTAATTTGGCGGGTTTTTTTGTGCCGAAGTTCTGACCTTGATCGGGTTTCTCAGCTGTCACTTAACTTACATTTGGCCACAAATTCATTGATTCATTCATTCATTTTCTCCCGCTTATCCGTAATTCGGATCGCGGGGGCAGCAGTCTAAGCAGGCCCCCGCCTTCGACTGCTGCCCAATCCTCACAGCACCGTCCCTTATGGTCCCTTCTGCAGGTGGTGAGCCCACGGGAAGGCCACAAATTCCAAATCGAATTAAATCCAATTATTTTCCCTATAACAGTATTCCCCTGAGGGATTTATTCTGCACCTGACTTTTTGGTTTTATCTGGATTGTAATTTAGTTCACACGCCAGTAGGGGGCGCTAAGAAAAAAAACAGGGAAAAAAGACAATCTGCTCCTTTAATGAGTATATTGAGCTGCTCAGTACTGAACCTGTTCATTGTGTAGGGTTTTATTAATTCACCTCAGCTAATCCTTTAGCTTTTTCTTAGGATCTTTTGAGGCAGTTTACATTTTGCGTGTCGTTTTATAATTATCATCGTTTCTTTTTACAGCTTTGCGTCGCTCTCTTGTGGTCGTACGTTGTAAATACCACTTTTATTATTCCTGTACATAATAAGTCTAATGAAAACGAGCATTGGAAAAAGCTAAGCTGATTCATTAGTTCAAAAGACGCTTTGGGAGGAATATGCAAAATATGATATTTTCTATCTAGCTATCTTTCTAGCTATCTATCTCTCGCTTTCGTTTCTCTTTTTCTTCTGAGGTGACAATAAGCTATGACTTTGACGAATCTTTTCGTGATGCTCGGTTTCGAATTTATCGTTCGCTCTCACTTTTTAACCGATCTCGATCTTTTCGGTTTTATGAGTTCGCTTTTCGTGCCTGTTTGGATATCCAGATATCCCAAATCAACAGCATTTTTCCTGCCTTTTTTTTTCTTTCCCTTTCCTCGTCGTTTTCCTCGTTTTGTTCCCTCAACAAGACATCTCAAACCATACTTCTTGCTGCTGCACAAAGCTTTGCTAGAACTCTTTAGATTTTTGGACAAGACACAGAAGCATCACCTTCTGTTCTCACCACGAATGCTGCCTAAAACCAATCAATCAACGGAGGGAGGCGTGGATTGACCACAGAGCCGCCCAATGTCTCTAAGTCTATAGGAATATACCATTTCGCCCGCACGCCTCCTCTTCTGCCTCGTGTCTAAGACGCTTGGAAGCTTTAACTGCTCCGTGGAATAAACAGAAACAGGAGGAAGTGATGGGGTGGGGTCTGGCTGCTACAGGACGGAGCTGTGATTTTGTTTGTTTGTTTGTTTGTTTTGTTTTGATTCTTTGTTGTTTTGGTTCTTACCCTCAGCTCCTTTCGTCCAGGAAAATCTTTTGTGTTAAAAAAAAAAACATAACTGCTTTATCAGAACGACAAGCTGGAAAGTTCTGTGACTGGAACGTTCTTTATTTTGGGTCTGGAATTCGGACGGACGTGACGGACACAAGCACGGAAACGTGCGCACACCTGAATCTTGTGACTGGGAAACAGTAGGGCAGAACGTCAGCGCCATCTAGTGGATGGGATAAAATCCACAAGTACTATGTACATTTCTACTATATATATAATCAATTACGTTTCGATCCCGGATTCTTTCTAATGACTACAAAAGCATGTGCTTTCTCATCCAGCGCTGTGAAAAAGGATACACACACAAACACACAAACACACACACAAACACACACACACACACACACACACTCAAACAAAGATACACGCGGAACCAGTGGTGTCGCCTCTGTAGCCTTATAGAACTCAATGCTCTTAACAAGGGAAAAGAGGCAGTCTGTCACACACACACACACACACACACACACACACACACACACACACACACACACACTTTTTAGGACTATGTCCAACTTGGTTTCAGCAGGGAAGAGTTAAGTTAAGCTCAATAAGGGTGGTTTTACACTTTGTGTTTTTTTTGTTTGTTTGTTTGTTTTTTTTTAAGACGAAGTCTCCAGTTCTAACATTTTCTGAGGTCTGAGGAAAATCTGGAGCTTTCTGGCATCTTCAGGAACAGCAGACTAGGTGGGAGTGATCGCTTAATTGATAAGGGATTAGACTTTTGATCAGAAGGTCATGAGTTTAAATCTCAGCCTCACCAGTGTGCCACCCCTGGGCCCCTGAGCAAGGCCCTTAACCCCTTTGCTGCTCAGTTGTACGGATGAGATAAATATAAGTCATTCTAGATAAGGGAATCCGCCAAAGGCTATTAATGTAATGCAAAGGACTTCTGTTTTCTTGCTAACATCAGGCAAACTGGGTATAGCTGTTATGTAACGTAAGGAACTAAATTCTATATTTTCTTTTAGAAATTAGAACGAGAGGGAAAAAAACGTTTTGATGATCCGCTGTTATAGGAAAGAAAACACAAAATCTGATGTTGATCATTTTTCCTGGGTTTATTCTGTTTTAGATTTCGAAAGATTGGCTATTAAATATTCTTTCGCTCATCGACCAGAATAACCAGCACTTTCTTGCGACCTGATTGGTCCCGATATTCACTCCTAACACTTCTAAATATTTGAAAATGTAAGGTACAGTTGGAAAAAAACAACAACAACAAGTGTAAAAGCACCCTAAGGACGGATCCCGAATGTATCCAGGTTTCATCCTGCTTATTTTTTTTTCAAGGTGTAGTCAGTGATTTCGGTGGAAGTTCGCTGAATCTAAGTGTTTTTAAGGCCCTGGTTTTCAGTATTCCCTTTAAAAAAAAACACAATGATCCCAAGCAAATCTGTTGTAGAAGACCTGAATGTTGTGCAGAAGTGGGTGTTTTCCGATCGAACAAGTCGGGTTAAGATACAAAAAGTTGCCCCTTTGAGCAGATTTCTAATTGATGCTACAGAATCACAGTCCGTACCTTTAATAGTTATCGGTGACTCACCTGACATGAAAAACGTAACGCGTGTGTGGCAGCATTCCGAACTCGAGGGTCACACTTGGGTGTACGCTATTCCTTTCTGATGTCATAAGCTAGAGGAACGGCGTGCCGTTCATCACTGAATTACTGGCTTCTACATTCATATGCTAGCAAGACTGGACGGTGGGGCTAGAAAAGTGTAACGTCCATATTAGAGCAGTGTTAGAATTCGCCTGGCAGGAAAACAAGCCAATCCAATCTAATCCAATCTAGCCCCTCCATGGTGTTAGGCTCGGAGTTAGAATGAGAAATGTAGGAAGTTGAGTTGTCTGGTGTTGTTTTTTTTTTTTTTTTTGAGCGGACGAGGAGAACAGAGAACTCAGAAAGCCGTTTGGTATAAGAAGACACACCAACAGGTGAATTTGTTTTGTTTTTTTTGTGGGGGTTTTTATTTTATTTTTATTTTTTTACCAAAATGATCTACCTCTCCCATCCGCACATGTATTCAGTACACGATTGTGTTTCATTGGTTCATCTTTTTTTCTGATTACTTTTTATTTAAAAGAAAAAACACATATACACACATACACACTAAACTCTTTCTTATTTATTCCTCTCCAACTTAAATGCTGGACTGTTTACCTCAAGCCTATAGATAAAGGAGGTGTTCCACCTCTTGCCAGTTGACTAAAACCCTGTTTCCTTAAGTTCTGTTCGTAGTGTGTTTCAGCTGCTCGCTGTATGAATTCGGAGACCCTTTTTTTTTTTTCTCAGTCAGTATTAGCTCTAACATTTTTTTGCAACGCTGCTCCGTCTCTGTTTCTTTCTAATCACACATTCTGTTATGAAACCCTACGTCCATACTAGCAAGCAAGCATGATTTTAGCAACAGGGTGACAGCACGAGGTTAAAAAAAAAACTGAGATGGTCTTAATTCTATGCAAATTAGGTATAACGTGATGACATGGCAAAATGACTGACTGGAACATTTTCGGCAAAGATGCAGATGGCATATAAGGTTAAAAAAATGTAAACATGAGCGTGAACATAGACGTTATAAAGGAAATGGAGGGGACATAGGAAAGATCTCTAGGGAGTGTACATAGCATTTAAAGTTAGCATGCGCTGCTAATCTGCAAAACAAAGCTAGCTCACAACCTAGCATTTATAATAAACTACCGCCTTTAGTCAAAGGCCGTCATTATTGTCCTTTTTTTTTTTCGCAGGTCAGCCAGAGTTGTTGCCTGCTAGTGTGTACGTAGGGTACGACAGATATCGCCTTGTGTTCAATTATGCAGTTAAAGAAAAGAAGAAAAACAAACAAACAAGGAAACGTCTCAAGCCTCATGTCTACCAAACTCACTCTGATTGTATTTATCGTTCACTCACACCTTGACGGATTGGTTCAGTCGTCATGGCATTTGCTGCTCTCCTTCCTGGAGGCTTCCTTGCTGGTTCAATCCTCCTTCTGCTACCTCCGTGACATGTCGGTTTTCACACATACACACACACAACACATACACCTAACACCAAGTATCAGCAGTCTCTAGTCTGTAACATGCTTGTGTTTACGGCTCTCTCCTCGTTTCTTTTGGTATTGTGTTATTGTATGATTCCTCTCTTTTGTTTCAAATGGAATCTGCATCTGATCTGATTTGTATTTTTTTTTTTGGACATCTTCATACTAGCTCAGTTACAGTACCTCTGTGTGCCTAAAACCCAAAGCCTTAGTTTGGGGAGAGTGTCAGGGTTAAAGTTATGAGTTGTAACGCGAGGAGAAATGCAGGCCGGGTCCGAATGCTTCTGCCAAATCACATTTACATAGAAACCTGCACTCCAGAGTAAGACTGATCCACCGGATCTAGGGTTACAGAATTCCCTGGGCTTATCGTTCTGGAGCGCGAATGAACTCTTTTAGTTTGAGAACAAAAATGCAGACTACGCAAAGTTAAAAGTTCCATAGTTAAGTCTAGATCATGTTTTTCTATAGGGCAGGGATGCATCGATACCAATAGTTGCAATGTGTATCAGTCTTGTGCATTTACTGAAGACTTAAGATTTACTCGAGAACACATGAAATCATGCAACTGAAGAGGCACTTTAACTTCTTGGAATTCAGCAAGCAAAAACAGTGTAGAGAGAAAAATGTCTCGCAGGTGAATTAACGCTTTAATGCCCCATGATGTTCTTTACACTCATCCACTGTCCATCCTTGAAAAACCCGCTCTCCATTGCAAAACTTACTTGAGCCGGGCTAACAATGTGAAATAATCTGTCTGATCAAACCAGCGAGACAAACACAAATTGTTCCACCCCAAATTTATAAATACCAGTAACCCAGAAATTCATTTATTTAGCAAGTAGTATCGAAGACTAACAACAAAAGGGACTGAAATAAAACAACATAATGGTATCGGTGCATCCGTAATGTAGACCGGAAGAATCTGCGAATGGTCCAAAGACAAACTCTGGAAGGAAAAGCTCACGAAGCGAAGGAAAGCTGCAGATCCACGCACTCGTCTCAGACAGACATGTGGAAAGACAAAAAAAAATTCCTGGAGTCAGCTGCCTTATGGTCTTTTTTTTTTTTTTTTTAATCTTTTACATTTTTTAACCTTATTTTCTTCAAAGCTGTGTGCATTAGATCTGTCTGATACATACACATGTACACACACACACACACACACACATACATACATACACTGTATATTGTACAGCTGCATGTGCATTCTCTCAGGTACAAAACTGAGCATGGTGTTTTATTATCATTTTTTTTTTTTTTGGTTGTTTTTTTTTTTCAAGCAGAATAGTCGAACATATCTAGGAAACGATAAAGCTTTTCTTACAATGTTAAAGGTTTTTTTTTTCTTACTATGTCATATTCATGCTGCCAATAAGAAAACAAAACCATGCATTCATCCGGTGAAGGTCCGATATGCAATATGTAAGACTTTACCACCTGGCGATTCAAATCGTTCAAACTTATGAACTCAGGCTTTAAAATAAAACATACAAAGACAGAAAACAACCATATATATAAAATATAGAAATACGGTATATATACATTTATATCGCTGTTGTAACATTTGCAGAATGTGGTCATGTGCACAATGTAGATGATGAAGGTTTTTTGCTGAGCCTGACCCGGTTCTGTCTGAGATCTGTCAGTTCACTGGTGAAGCAGGTGGGTTCTGACTGGTCAGGTATTCCCCTGAGCCTCCTTTACGTTTCTTGTCAGCATAAGTCCAATAAAATAGTGCCTACTGCCAAACTGAACCGTCCGCATTTGTATTCTCAACTCCCAGAATTCAAGGAAACATGATTTTAAGGGTGTAAATGGATTTATCAGGCTAAAGACTCCAGAAGAAACGGTTCTCAGCTGTACCTTTCCATTGTCGTGGTGTCATATCTTTAGTATAATATACAATTGCTTGTGTAAGTATTACTCGAAAAGCTAATTATCGTTAAAGGAAACAGTACCACTGGAATGACAAGCAAAGGTACAATTTAGACCCGTTTTTTCTCTGAGTTTATATAACCAGCATGTCAAAAGTGACCCTTTCCTGGATTTCCTGATTACTCGGAGTGGGAGGAAGAGGAAAACCTGACCATTAAGTTCCACCTGGACCAGTTATGGGTGATGTGGATTTTAGTAGACCATTCCAAGCTTTTCAAAAAACAAAGACAACTTCATGAACACTTTGAATGGTCTGGTTTTCTTAAGAAATGGCTCTAAAAATGTCCTGGTATCCAAATGATTACAAAATCAAGGTCATTGATGGAAAGTTTGCGAACCATAAAGAAAGATGACAAAATGTGTGTCTAAACCAAAGGGGTTTTTTTTGGCCGGGTTGCCTGTGAGGGAAAGTATACACCAGGTTGGTGCAGAAAACTTAAATACAATTTTAGATCAAATGCTCTTGGATCTGTGGAGAATTCTGGAATATTGCAGCAATAATGCAAATTGTTAAATCTGTCTAAGATCTCAAATTGGTTTATATACTGTATATGTATAAATATGTTAAATATTAAAATATTCAGTACTGAAAGGCTTTCATGTCCCAAAATCCCTCATAATCAGCTTCCTAAATATTTTAAATGAGTTCACATGCATCACCATCAGTGACTTTGATTTTTCTTTGAACAACTTATCTATTCTAAATCTTGTTTTATAATCATTCATCCCCTTATGAGGATTCTGAGCCGCACTGTTTCTGTAGAAATCCAGATCGTTGCAAAAGGGTTCACAACTGTTTTTTTCTTTCTCTCTCTCTCTCTCTCTCTCTCTCTCTCCTAATGCCTGTACAGCTAACTCACATACAGTACATGTATAATCTCATGTGTTCCTACAATCCCAAGCTAATCGACATTAAGCTAAAACAGTCATATAGAGCTTATGTGAAAAACCACGCAGACTCAAAAGAGCTAGGCCTTTGGCTTAACAGTTGTAAAGAGATTCATTGTTTGACTCAACTAGTATTGCCATATATTTCCCTAGATTTTGTCCTCGTCCATTTTTGTGTTGATGACTCTGCTACCTTGCTGAAAGTCGCTCCATTACACTTTTTTTGTGCTTTCTATGTAGAAAAATAAATGTTTGGAGAAAATAAACAGCTGTATATAGTGACGCTAAACTGTGTGGAGTTTATTGTGTGACTTGACTCGTGTCCAGTGAAGGAAAATTGCGTAAAACATTTATATTTTGTGTATTTACTTGTATATATTATGGACAAATTAACATATCGACAGCCCTCATCAATATAAAAAAGGTGGAAGCTCAGTGGTTGAGATATTAAACTTCTGATAAGAAGGTTAGCTTCAACCAAGCTGTCACTGCTGGGCCCCTCGAGCAAGGCCCTTAACCTTCACCTGCTTAGGTATATAAATTAGATTGTTGTAAGTTGCTCTGGATAAGAGCCAAATTCTGTAAATGTAATCCTAAACATTACTGACCCCAACAGAAGTTTTTTCAAGGTGCCAGACCCCAGACGAAACCCACACCGGCAAAAAAAACGCCTACTACACTATCACTGCGCCACCATGTGGCCGTGTACACTTAGAATTCATTTGTAAAACACTTTTTTGGCAGAAATAATTAATATAATACATAAACCGTGGAATCTGATAGATTTGTAATCACAGAAAAATGTTAGTTTAGGTTGTAAATGTAGGCTTCCAGTTAGCATGCTACCAACTATGTGTGTAAATGGATGTTATAGTGTTAAACTTGTATATTTTACTCTCCCCTGCCCAGTCTAAACAGACCTGACATTAGCTCAGCAAACATGCTAAATATTAGAACAGTTGAAGCACTTGCTGTCTTTCACCCAGACGGTTTTCTAGAAGATATATGCAATAACAGAGTACCACATCATTAAGAGATATCTGGTGCATCTGAAGTGGGAGGCGTAGAGTCAAAACTGTACCGACAAACTATGTTTGCTTCTTCAGGTCTCCTACTATAAAGCAAGACATACACTATAGGGCCACAGGTTTGTGGAAACCTGAACATCACACTCATCCAAATAGATTTCTGTGTGTAGCTGAGTAAATTTGTGTTTATTCGGTTAGAAGAACATTAGTTAGACCAGGTACTGATTTTGCGTCAGGAGATCTGGGGTTACAATTGTGTGCTTCCAGGTTTGGTGGAGAACTTTATACCTTCTAAATAGAATTGAATTAAAACAACATACAGCACTAGGGTATACACACTAAAACCTCTGAAGAACCAAGTTTAGTGTATTGGGTATTTATTAACCTCTATATGGTGGAATTACACCAGAGGGTTTTCTAGATATTAGAATAAATATTGTGTTTTGGGCTACGTTGGTGAAGTTTTGCAGTATTACAAAGAAATTGCAGTTGACTGAGGTATAGACATGCGTCATATAGATAGAAATGTGATATATAGGTGAAAAACAAGGAAATTAGAAAAGCAATTAAACTAAATGAAAGAAATATCTGAGAAATATAATCTATATAAATATAAAATAAATATATATTGTACAAAAATGATACGCAGTGTAAATTCAGATGGTATACAGATATATAGAAGATAATCTAGGAATTCTGGTGAATTTACAGTGATATACAGTTATAATTATATGGAAATTGTACAGATTGGAGTAAAATCAGTAAAGCATTAGTGAGACATCAGTGTCCTAACAGGGTAATGGTGGTGGTTGTGGGGGAAAAAGCCCTGAAACTCCTGGTTCTGATCTGAATGTTTTTGTATCTCCTCCTAGAGTGAAGGAGGATAAACAGTTTATGACTGGGATGTGAGGAGTCCCTGATGATGTTGTGTGCATTTAGCAGACGTCCTTATCTAGAGCGACTTACAATTATCTAATTTATACAACTGGGAATTTGATGGTTAAGGGCCTTGTTCAAGCGCCCAGAGGTGGCATTTTAGCATTGGTGGGATTTGAACTCAATCTTTTGATCAATAGACCATAATTCACTATATAATCCACTTTATATTATACTCTATACTTATAATCACACTCTTAATGTCACCCAAATGAGGATGGGTTTCACTTTTGAGTCTGGTTCCTCTCAAGGTTTCTTCCTCATGTCATCTAAGGGAGTTTTTCGCCATGGCTGCTCATCAGGGATAAATACAAACCATTTACCTTAACTTTTAAAATTACGTAAAGCTGCTTTGAGACAATGTCTGTTGTGAAAAGCGCAATAGAAATAAACTTGACTTGACTTTAGTGAAGGTGCTCAATGGCAGGTAGTTGGTGCCAGTGATGCACTTTGCGGATTTGACCACCAATTTGCAGGGCTTTACTGTGGATCTGCTGTGCTACACTGTGATGGAGTTGGTTAGGATGCTTTCCATGATGCATTGGTAGAAGCTGGTTACATCCCAGGTGGACAAATGAACTTTCTTAAGTCTCCTCAATAACTATAGACGCTGTGGCACATTCCTGAAGATTGTTTTGAAGTTTTTATTAGCACCAACTGGGATGTTTATTGACTTTCACTTTCATTCATGACTCGGGCCTGAAGAATCAATGGAAACCATTGTGAATGAGGATTGCAAGGAGGAGCACGCTTACGTGTAGCCACGCCCATACCGGAAGTGACGCGACTTAAGGGGCGGGGGTGGAGTGGAAAGGGGAGGGGGGTGGAGTGGAAAGGGGAGGGGGGTGTAGAAGTAGCTTGTTTTTATTTCTTTCCCCTCGAACATTTAATAGAAAACAAACACACAATGTTTAATCGTTAATGTTTATTTACAGTAAATCGTCGCTTTATTGGGTTTTTCTTTTCCCCCCCTTTGTTTCTTGCCATGTAGCTGTGCGCGCGTGCGAGTCAGCCGCGGGAAAGTTTGTTTCCCCTTTGATCTCGGACTGTCCGATCTCTCTACATTAACACGATTTCAAGGTTCCAAGTTTCTACAACTTTCGTTTTTCTATACGTCGTCTCTGAGCAATACTGGTGCATGCACGGACGTGACTTCAGGAGGTGAGTATTTGCACTGTTTATTTCTCTGCCCGGTGAGAAATACAAACACGAAATAATTATCCCGGTTATAAATGTTTATTCAGCGTCTATAGATGGAGATATAACCCAAAAGTGCACGTGCATCACGTGAGTTTAAACGCTGTGCATGTTTGCTTATTGGAGCACGTGCACGCCCGGTCTTGTAATGTTGTAATAATAAATGCACGCTTTAAAAAATACAAATACAAATAATACACCACTGGACATTCTGAAATTTACATTTACAGAATCATTTATCTAAAGTTTCTATTTTTTTACACGTTTTTTAAATGCAAAAAAAAAAAGGGGAGAGAGAAAAATCTGCGTGAATTAAATACAAATAGACTGTAAGAGGAAGGCGTGCACCCGGAAGTGCTTCTATGGGTTCTTCCGGTCTGGTGCCTCAAAGTTATATTTGTATAATTCTTAAAAAAAAAAAAAAAAAAGATTTTTACATAAAGTAAAGCATTATCATGAACATAATTAGTTCTATCTGGGAAACATTTTCTCACAAAAATGTATAAAAAAAACCCCAATAAATCAGCAACTGAAACATTTAATATAAAACCATGGAATGTGATTGAGGGAGGAGTCTTTTCTTTTCAGTCACGTGACATTTGTTTGACATGCTGTCACAAGCTCACTTCATTCTTGAGCTCATCTGTCTGATGAAACCTGTCAGATGATGGTGTTCATGAGATATTTATCAACAGGTGGAGATTTCATTCATAAAATCTTTTGTATAAAAAATGTGTTCCTGATCCAATTCCAGTCTCAGGATCTCAGGATGTCTATCTGGAGGTTCCTGGGTTTCTTCCATGCTTTCTAGTTTCCTCCCAGTTCCCACTAACATGCAGCTGTTGCTGTCCTGTACCCAGGACTGGCCCCGTATCCAAAACAACTGTAAAAAGGTTCTTCTTCAAGGTGTATGGTTCTGTGAAGAACCTTCAATGAGCCGTTTCAGACGGGTGCTCGAATGTTTTCCTATGAAGGGCCAAAAATTACTTGATTGATCGCGACGGGCTGAAAGTAGAAGCTGCGTTATACTTGTATTATATTAAAATGTTTTGATTTAGAAATAAATACATAGAAACACGACTTTCTAATCTGTGCAACTAATTGTTTTTTTTTGTTTGTTTTTTTTACATTTTTAGTTTAATTAAATTACTATTACAATGAATAAAATCGCATTTATAGTGCAATAAAGTTCAATGCCTAATACATCTATTAAATCTCTTTAAAAATTTTGGGACAGTGTGCAAAATGTAAATAAAACCTGAATGAAATTATTTGGAAATCTCATAAATCCGTATTCTATGGCGTTTCTGGCGTATTTATGAATGAATCATGTTCACGCATGCCTTATCCTTTGTTCGATAGAGATTTAACCCGCATCTGTGGATGACATGACAAACTACGTTCACAGATAATAATATCTGGAGGTGCTGATGAGCTCATGAGGTGATTTCCATTACAGAATCATGACTGCTTTAAATAGCGTGTCGCTCGAGGGCCTGAAAATCACAGGACATCTAGTTTATATTTTCTCCTTGTGCTCCCTTCTGAGATTTCGCCATATTCAAGTTGCAAAATTAATAAATTAAATTAGGTTGAAATGTTTCTTTAACTATTTACTTTACACACTGATTTTTGTTGCTCCGTCCCAACAAAAATTTACCTCAGTTTTTTTATTTTAAATTGTTTTTTATGTAATGTTGTGAATAAAATATTGGTTTCTGTTGATTTGCAAATCATAGCATTCTGTTTTTATTGACATTTTTATTAGGGATGTCCAAATTAGTCAAGACGATTATTATTGTCGTTTCAACCATATATAGCTGACTCAGCACACAGCGAAATGAGACAACGTTCCTCCAGAACCCTGGTGCTACATAAAACGACATAAAGCTACATAACAGAGAGACACAGAGCTGAGGACTTGTCCGTAGTAGGTGTCCTCGCCACATAAAATGCATCGTGTGCAACCTGGTGCAGGACAGACCACACAAGACAGTGTAGGACAAATGCAATAACGTTAATGCAAATTCACAAATTTTATTAACGTGCGATTAATGCGTTTCTGTCACGCCATCATTTCATTACTTGGATACCAAAAAGAAACAAATCGCTAAACATTCGATCGCTAAACATTTGTATTACCGACGCGCCAAGTCTCAATTCAAGCACCAAAATCCGCCATGACGCACACGTCCGCCGATTAAAACCGTCCGTGTGAAAACACAGCAAAAGTTCCATTTGGTGTCCTGGTGATTTACGTCATTGAAAACATCATACATACTTTAAAACTTTTAATCTAGTAAAGTATTAATATAAGATACACTTAGAACAGATAAAAATGTGCGATTGAGATAACTCGTCAACCATGCTAATAAATATTTGAATCGATTGACGGCTCTACATTTTACACAGTGTCCCAACTTTTTGGAATTGGGGTTGCATTAGCAATACAGCAACATGCCTGTAATACCACTGATCTTTAATGAAAGACATCAATCTGGTTCATATTGATTGAGATGGTTTGGACATGTGCAGAGGAGGGACATGGGGTATATCAGTATGAGAATGCTGAGGATGGAGCCACCAGGAAGGAGGAAAAGAGGAAGACTAAGGAGGAGGTTTATGGATGTGTTGAGGGAAGACATGCAGGTAGTTGGTTTGAAAGAGGCAGATGTAGCGGACAGAGAGGTATGGAGACGGATGATCCTCTGTGGAGACCCGTAATTGGAGAAGCCGGAAGAAGAAGAAGAACCTTCTTTACACTTAATAACCCCTAATGAGGAGTAATTATGATTAATTAATAATTAATGTGAATAACATTTTAAATGCAAAATATGATGGAAATTAATTCTGCTATTTATTATTCATTGTGTTTCTTTTCTAACTTGTATGAACTGGATCACAGCTACTGTGAAAAACAGACAAAAAAAGACTTCTTTGTAGTAGCAGGAAAAGGTTTTTTAGTGCCCTAAGAAGGATATCTACTGAAAGGTTCTTCAGGGAACCAAAAAAACGACCCTCTGCACATGCAGCTATCGATGGAGATGTAGTGTAGGAGCGTTGGTTGTGGTGGCTCGTAAACCTCTAACAGACAATAACTTCCTGTTTTAGTGCCTGTTCAATACCTGGTGATTGAGTGTTCTAATAAAGAGCATGTTTCACTGGCTGTCGCGTGTCTACAGCAAATTACGTTTAATGTAACATGTTGTTCAGTGAAAGATTTTCAGAAGTATCGCAGCAATTTTTTATGTTTTCTTGTTTATTTCTTTAGCTGCCATGTCGTTTACGGTCAAGTCCGAGGCTGAGCCGATGGAAATAACGAGCACAGATAAGCGAAACACTGGAGGCGAGCAGGTCAACAAGCCTCTAAAGTCCATGGTGGATCCCTTGCTGCTGACGACGAAGATGCTCACGGGGATGGGGCAGTACGTATGCACCGTGTGCGGCGACATGTTCGCGTCGCTGACTCAGCTGGCCAGACACGTGCAGTTCCACGACCGCGACCGTCCGTTCCCCTGCGCCATCTGCGGCAAGCGCTTCCTGAGCCGGAGCCACCACGACGAGCACCAGCGCGTGCACACGGGCGAGCGGCCCTTCCCCTGCGACCGCTGCGAGCGCTCCTTCACCACGCACCACAACCGCAAGCGCCACCAGATGATCCACGACAAGGAGGAGGCGTACCGATGCCCCGTGTGCGGCATTCTCTTCTGCCAGGAACACCAGCTGGGCAATTTCAGCGGCATCATCCGCGTGCTCAAGCAGCACGAGAACGGGAACCCGGGCAGCGACGTTCGGATCAAAACCGACATCCAGATCGACCCAAATTTTGAAGACGATCAAAATGAACAAGTCAAGAGGAGGAAAACGAACAAGCATCAGCATTCCCGTTCGGAAAAATACTATTCGTGGTCTTCCCGAGAAGACGACAGCAGGACGCCGTTCGAATCGGGCGTCTCGTCGGGTCCGTACCATAAAGAGGCACATGTTCCTGAAGTGCTGCACAAAGCAACTATAAGGATCAAGAAGATTGCGTATGATATGGAGGTTACCCTTTAAGCTATATTTCAAATGTGTCCTGTTCTACTGTTCGGAATGATTTTCCCGCTTCCAGCTCGTTTACACAACCGGATAAAGACGTACAGTAAAACACTGATTTGCAGAGGTTCTCCAAGACCAGGGTGGAAAGCTGTTCTGTGAACCTGATGATGAACATGTTCTCGAACGAAACCGGTGATAAGCTTTAATTAAGCTGTTAGCTTTGATTTTTTTTTTTTTTTTTTTTTTTTTTTTTTTTTTTTACACACTGAAGCAGACCAACCTTTATAAACTACCACACTGCTGTGACGCAAACACACATCAATTGACTGGACATTTGTCATAATTTTTTTTTTTCCTGCAAATATTTTGTACCAAAATGATTTTGTTCTCATTAACAATGTATTTGACACTTATTTTTCCTCATGTATAAAAATGATCTTTATCCCTTCTATATGTTAATAAACACGACACTCAAATGTATTTACTTAAACAAAATACTGACACACAAATAATGTTTCGGTGTGCGTCTTCTTTTCGTTCTTCCTTTTTGTAGCTCTTCATTGTGCAGGGTGAGAGGAATCCGAATAAACGTAGGTTACGTCACTGGTTTGCGTGTTTTTTCATTTCACGCCATCATTTTCAATCCCCACAGAAGAAGATGGTGAAGGAAATCAGCTCGAGATAAACAAGTTTGCGAGACTTTTAATCCAGTCTTTATTGTTTCTTCAACAAGGTTCTGATCTCGTCATAGTTTTTATATGATGATGATGTTGCTCTCGAACCTGTAAATAAAACAATGTCCTTTTTTTTTGCTGAATGTTAACAATATATTATGGGTCTAAGACAACGCTCTTTCTCCATTGGATATAAATATTTGTCTCTCACCTCAAGTGGAACCAGTTGATATCACCGTTTAAATGAGGGTCTCCACAATCTGAATGCATGAAGGGTCCGAGTCATCAACAGAATCCAGATGCATCCCATAGAGTTTTGCTAAGCGAGAAACTGAATTAGCACGCTGAGAAAAAGCACAGCTCAAAAGTACAGTATCGGGTCACCTGACCTTTTTATGCCGTATGTGGTTCTTCTCCAAATTCTTACCACAAAGCTGAAGGATCTCAATCATACATGACGTCTTTAGATGGCGCTATAATACAATTTTGCATTCACTTCAACTTGAAAACCCAAAACCTGCTCCAGCATGGTGATCCCCCTGTGCACAAAGTGAGCTGCTTGAAGATCTGGTTTACATGCTTTGGAGAGGAAGGTCTTGCTGCTATAGAGCTCCATCCCTACTGAACACCTTTGGGATGAATGTGAACGCTGACTGCACCTCAGGTCTCCTCACCTACATCAGTACCTGCCTTTCATAACACACTTGTGGCTGAAGAACATAAATATCCATAATCACACTCCAAAATCTAGTGAAACATCTTCCCAGAAGAGTGGAGGGAATCAGAAGAGTGAATTGGGACTAAATGTGTAATGTGATGCCCAAAAATCACATACCAAACTTATGACCAGGTGTCCCAATACTTTTGGTAATAAAGAACCTGAACTGTTTGGATCTCTAATAAATTCCAGTGATGTTTCCATGATCTTCATGGTCAACTTCATACTTAACCTTGTTTAGGTTTTAAATAAATTGTCCTCTTGTATTTACAGAACAAATACAATTTAATCACACAAATACGACTATTACAGATGTATTGTTTCTGCTAATAGTTTGTCTCTTTCACATCCACTGTTGATTTGGTTATTTAGTGCAGATTTTATAGGATTAAATGCAATACATAACATGATCTATATCACTATATATATATCTATAGTCTATATTGCTTTAGTAGGAGGGGAGATTATTTCCATATCCAGCTAGAAAAATTGCATTTTAACCCATTTTACTGTAGCAGGCAAATGTTTATTATCCTAAATAGTGGGTCTGTGTTTTACTGTAAATGAATTACTGTACAAGAAACTAAAAGTCCTGGGTGATGAGATTTTTTCTGAGAAAATTTTAATCTTAAACTAACTAAAGTAAGCATTTTAAAGTAATACAAAAAACATCATCTTAACAAATTAATATTTTTCAGTGTAGCCCAGCCAATGACATTACTTCCAATAATAAAACAAGTGGCCATGGCAAAGGAAAAAGAAGAAGAGGAGGAAGAAGAAGAAGAAGAAAAAGAAGAAGAAGAGCTGGTCCAGATGGGATTTTCTTTCCTTTTTTTTTTAGAGTTGATATTAGTTAATATCAATAGTTTAATTAATATGCACATTTAAGCAATGTAAATGTATTGATTGGTTGTATGTAAATTAAAATGTTAGAAATTATATTTATTTCAAGTACATTTTATTTATTCTGGAATGTGGAAGGAAGGAGGTTCTTATTTTTTTTTAAAAATTGTATTTTTGGTTTATAGTGTGTAGTTTGCAAATGCATGAGAGGGAAAGAGTGTTGTTAAATAATTAATTTCCATTTTTGAACTGTTCAATGAATTTGTAGAACAGGTGTATTACAAAAGTATTTTTTTCCGAGACAATTCAGGTATTGGACCACTAGAGGGCGCGCTCACCCCATTTAACCGACTAAATGCTACTTGCAAGTGTAATCGGAGGGACCGTCTACAAAGAGCATGACCTGGGTAAAGCGTAGGATTGCGTTACAATTACAGTTATCTGTAAGATATCTGATGTACTGTTGGGTTACAGCTTGATTTTTGTGGGTGTAGTAGTAAAATATAAGTAGACTTTTAGTGTAATATTACATCACATTTTTGTATTAACTCTGTAATGCAAATTATACACTAAAATAATTTCATTTGCTTGGATAATGCATTTGTTTTGCTATTTTGCTCTTGAAAATTATTTTTAAAAAACAAACAGAAAATTAATGCTGTCAATAAGCTAAACGTGCTCTTAATCGTAAAAAAATTTAATTTGTTTTATTCATAATTAATTTTCTGTATACCTGTATTTAAATATCTGGGACAGTTCAGATATATTTCACTAGAGGGCGCTATCTCACAGTAAAAGTGACAATGTCGTGATTGAGTCATTAAGGGGCCGTCTACAAAGAGCATGACCTAGGCAGTGAGTGTATTATTAAAAGTACATTTTAAATTTTATAGAAATGCAGCGTTAATATATTTTAGATTTTTTATTTCTACAGAAATAAACTTGAATTTTATTGAAATGCTCTACTGATCACCACCAGGCCAGAACCTGTATTAAAAATGGGTTTTTTTCAAAAACGCTTTCCCTGACCATAATAAAACAGTTTATAAAGAAGAATAAATGTTACTATTGTGATGAGTTGTAAGGTTTTTAATCTGTGCTGAAGTGGAAATGAAATTATCAGATTCAGCGACTTGATTGTTGTTAAATTTGAGATGAACTGTTTTGGATAATCAGACTTCATTGGTTGGTTCCCAACAAACTCTGAACCAAGCAGGTAGAAGGGGCAATATTTAATCATTTACAAAATATAAACCAAAAAAACATTTGGCAGTAAGTGTTAAAATATTTTGTTGATTATAGAAGACGAATAATTTGATATATTACACAAAATTAGCCGCCGGCTACCACAAATACCCAGAATTCTCTGGGCTGATTAACCAGAATGATTTGCACCTGCCAGGCAGGATACTTAAACCCCACGCCTGACAGCATCCCCTCGTCGCACCTTTGTAGAGATGTGACCGGTACGGTATTTCAGGGCTTTCAGAGAGGAGAGGAATTTCGGAAAAAGAGACGTGAAAAGCAGATGAATAAGGAGGAAAAAAGGAAATGAAAGCTGTAAAGCAGTGTTAGAAACAAAAACAAGCATTAGACAAACATATGCGTCACAACAGAAAAACTAATTAAGAGCATGGAAACATATTTCTGAAAAAGTATCAACGTTTGTATTGTTTACAGTTTTTCTCGAATGCTAAGACACATTTCTTGAAAGCTGCTCTCCTTTTCTCTAAACTGTGAACACAAAACCCAATTCTCAAGCAACATTTACAGAACCTCAGACTCTTCTTGCAAAACCAAACTTTCACCTCAAAACAGTTCAATCTGTTTTGAGGCTCAGGACATGCTCAGGACATGAAGCTGGAGTGATAAATTTTTATTGTTCACTGTAGGCTAAATGCATGTTGCAAAACAAAAAAAAGCCCTGTGCATTTAGCACTTGTACAAAAAGACAAAACAGAAATCTTGTGCATTTACACATAGCACTTGTAAAAACAAACAGAAATCTTATGCGTTTTCCACTTGTGTACAGGAAAATGAGGAGCTGGTGAGTGTTGTAGGGCCCCAGGTTGCCATGATGGTGGACAACCCATGCATGATTGCTGATGGCAGCACATAATGTGACATTACCACCACGCTGCCCAGGAACACCAACAATGGCCCGATGGCCAATCACATTACGGCTTCTTCTTTTCCTTTTGGTGAGATAAAACCGAGCTTCATCCATGTACACATATTCATGAGGTCTTTCCATTGCATCCAGTTGAAGAACCCTCTGTAGAATTAGATATAGTTTTGTAAGTGATACGAAAAAAGTGATTTAGGCCACTACAATAAATTACTACTTAAAGTAATCAACATTAAATGTGTCTGGATATATGCCAACCTGTACATACTGGAATCTTTGCGTGAGTGAGAGAGAGAGAGAGAGAGAGAGAGAGAGAGAGAGAGAGAGAGAGAGAGAGATATTTTGACTTTTTCTATTTTTAATTAGATTTGAAATACTTCATTTTTTTTATCACCACAGTGTATCAGTGTAAATCTGCTTTCAGACATTTTTTATTGTTTAAAGCGCAATATAAATAAAAAATATAGGTAAGAAAATAGTCATATTGTTCTTAAAAACGCTTTCAAAAGTTGTAAAATAGATATAAAATTCGTGAGTAAAAATATAAATAAAAATGTAAATCCTATTTAATGACATGTTCTTCTCTTTACGTCAGAAGACATGTCTCATGTATGGGTTTAGAAGAAAGGATGTACTGAGTCTTTGGTCCTTGCTGGTTCAGTCTCCTCCACTGAGAGATGAATATCTACAAACACACCAAATACATTTTTATTGCTACAGCATATAAACTGTTGTGGGTTTTTTATGATATGTAATCAGTAAAGTCATTAATGCTAAAATCAAGAATATGACTTTTATCTGAGCAGCACACTTCAGAAAATGTATGCTTTTTTAAATTGAGGTAAAGGAATAAGAATTTCTTATTGTACTCCAGTTGATTGTAAGCTTTTGCAAAACACAGATTGGTTCATATATTTTATCATCTGCAACATGGAATACAAGATGATTTATATTCATGTATTGAATGAAATAAAAAAAATTGTAAACACAATTTCGATGTTTAAGCAAAAAAAAATTACAGACCTTCATCTTTTGACTTAACTGGGTCTTCTGGCTCTGCAAAGTAATCAAATGTATGTTTTTAAACAAATTTTTATTAGAATTGTGTGTTATTTGTGTGTTAAGTGGTAAATGGTTTATATGTATTTGTGGACCAACGTTTGTGGGAACTTGAGCATGAGATTAGCATGTTTTTTCTGTACAGTGTGAGGCTAAAACCTAAAGTGTGTTAGTTTATACGTTTTGTTTGATAAAAGAAATTGGGGGGTTATTGTGTTTATGAAGTGTTCTGAAATGATATTAAGCGTTTGTCGTAAAAAGCATTCCACAGCATGTCGTACTCTGTATGTATGTGATGTGACAAATAAAATAAAATTTGATTTGATTTGACATTTTATGTCACCATTCTTGCATCATGTTTGGTTATGAACTATTATGAACTAATTTATATTTTTTTTCACTCAATTTAGTCATGGCCAAGTATAACGCGCGACTGCATTGCCGTAATGACGTAGGCAAGATTCGAGCTGTTGAATTAACTAGAATGATTAGAGTTAAGAAGATTCTGAATGGTCTGAAACACACCTCCACATGAAAACACGTTCACGAGCATCTCGTAGATCCCACACAAGCAGCTGAGTGCTGTACGACATGCACCTAAATTAAACAACAATTAACAAAATCTACTTTTTCCTATAGTCGTTTTTTACAAACCTAATGTATATTTGTTTATTTGCCTGAGGGTGGTGCATCTTTTACTTATGTATCTAAACCTCTCATTCATTCATCTCGCTCATGAACCCAGAATATTGATCTTACCGTCACATATGTCGTGAGGAAGTCTGTCCATATTCAGTGAGCACTCAAAGACAGAAATGATTTCTTGTATTTAGGTGAGAAGAAAGTCGTGCATTCGTCTTGACGTTGAAGTGTTCTTAAGTAGCAAACAGCAGTTGCCCAAATCATTGGAATTTAGTGACCTTTCATGAGCGCGCGAGCTTTTATGTTGCGCTCACGTTGCTCCACCCAGTTGGTAGGATGATGTTTAGGAGCACGTCATTATAAAAGATTCGCTCCAGAACGGTTGCGGACATTTTGCTTAGATGCGCACTTTTATTTTCTAATGAACATGGTGGTTTGTTTGTTTCATACTAGTCTGACAACTAGAAAACCAGAAGTCATACACATGTTTCAAAAACAACAGAAGCAGAACTTACATGGTTTTATGGAGTATTTATAGCCTGCTGGTTTGATATTAAGAAATACAACAGGGACTGTTTTGTGTATTTTTTTTCTGAGTCTGCAAAATAATCAAATAGCTTTCAAACAAAGATTTTTATTAGAATTGTGTGTTATTTGTGTTAAGTGGTAAATGATTTATTTATATATATATATATATATATATATATATATATATATATATATATATATATATATATATATATATATATATATATATATATATATATATATGGACCAACGTTTGTGGGAACTTGTTTTTTCTGTACAGTGTATGAGACTAAAACCTAAAGTGTGTTAGTTAATACATGTTTTGTTTGATTTAAAAAAAGTTTGGGGTTATTGTGTTTGACATTTTCTGCAATAATATTAAGCGTTTGACATTTAATGTCACTGTTTTTGGTGTAGATATTAATAAATATTCTTCATAACAACAGAGATTTTCTGGTATACTGTAAAACTACAAGCACACAGAATGAACTCTAATAAAGATTAAGTGTTCACCTCTTATTCATATGCGGTTTCCATGAATAAATGAATAATTGAATAATTGGGTTAGGGTTAGGGTTAGTAGGTCAATACAGTTTGAGTGAGTGTTTGAGTGAGTGATTGATTGATTGATTGAGTTCCCTGTGACTCTCTGCTTCAGTCCCACCAATGACACAATGTTCATTTTGTCGCTTTACTTTCACTTTCAGTTTTTTCTTAAGTCAAGTTTTCAAGTTTATTTGTATAGCGCTTTTCACAACAGACATTGTCTCAAAGCAGCTTTACAGAAAACAACAGTGAAGGTGAATGGTGTGCGTTTGTCCCTGATGAGCAAGCCGTGGCGACAGTGGCAAGGAAAAACTCCCTTAGATGATATGAGGAAGAAACCTTGAGAGGAACCAGACTCAAAGGGGAACCCATCCTCATATGGGTGACATCAAAAGTTTGGTCATAAATCTTTCAACAATACAGAACAATTTGTGATCATCATAGATCCAGCATCAGCTTCTCCATGCCAGGGCCTTTAAACACTCGGCATTTACTTCTCCATGATCATCCATAGGTCCATAATCTTCACGAGGTGGGACGTGACTGGAGCTGGCCAAACCTCAGGATGCCTCGGGATGGGGAGAGAAAGAGAAGCAGTGGAGAGGAATTAGCGTAGCTGCTGTTCATGATATTAACAGCACAAGTTGATAATGTGCATGTGATCATATATTCTGGAGCACAAGGTTGTGATGTGATGTGTGTGATGTGTGTTATGTGTAGGCTTTGCTAAAAAGATATGTTTATAATCTACACTTAAACTGGGAGAGTGTATCTGAGCCCCGAACACTGTCAGGAAGACTATTCCAGAGTTTAGGAGCTAAATGTGAAAATGCTCTACCGCCTTTAGTGGACTTTGCTATTCTAGGAACTACTAGAAGCCCAGAGTTTTGAGATCTCAGGGAGCGTGACGGATTGTAGCGTGTTAAGAGACTGGATAGATACTGGATAGATCTTAACGCTTTAATGTTCATTTGAATATACAATTGTATGTTGTTTTCACATTCATTAAGGTAGATCTTTATATTTAAGAACAACAACAAAGTAAGAAAAGCAAGCTAACTGTATTTTAATTTAGAAATTTAACTTTTAACAATTTGGATTTTCATTTCCTGCCTCGACGGTGGTCGAACAATGGTGAAACACTGATGAAGTGTTTATCAATAGTTTTCAAAAAAACATCTTTCTCAATACTCAGTACACTGTATTTGTATTTTTTCGATCTGTGCCTTTTTATTATTAAATAATGTATTTTTTGTTTGTTTGTTTTTTTTCTGAAAGAAATGGTCTGACTATTAGTTTTGGTGTTTTTGCTATTCGGAAATTCCATCACACTTCCCTTTTTTAGATCATTTTAAAACAATAACATGAGCCCAAAGTGTTTCTTAAAGTTTTATTTTAATTAATGATTGATGTAGAAACTTTGTTGATGATCCAGAACAGCTTTAGTGCGGTAAAAGTTCTCATTAGACCTTTTTCATTTCTCTAAATGTTCTAGTCGCATGTCGGTAAAGATCCGGAAACTCAGCTCAGGACTACAGTTTCCGCTCCGACACGGAAACAGACATGTTTAGAGGCTGAAGATCAACTGTGTCTCAGCTCTTTTTCAAAGCAAGATTAAGTCGAGTTCTCTGATATTATTTACCTGCGTGTATCTGTTCTAAAACAAAGACTAAATGAAGAAACCAACGACATGAAAACAAACATTGTTCGTCAGCTCTTAAATCAGCAGCAGTTAAGAAACATTTCAAGGACAGAAACAGTTTCATGAGCAGGAAATGAAGTGTTTGAGTTCAACTGTACAACAAACTATGACAATAAAAGGTTTATTGTAAATACAGTAGTACAAAATAGTAGAAGTACAAACACTTTTGCTGTAAGTACAATAAAAGATGCAGGTGAATGAATCTGTGGCTCGGAATATCCATGTTGTCGTTTTAAGCGGTGATGTCGGATGTTCGGTGATGTCGGATGTTCGGTGATGTCGGATGTTCGGTGATGTCGGATGTTCGGTGATGTCGGATGTTCGGTGATGTCGGATGTTCGCTCAACGGCTTGAAGGTTCGCATGAATCCGACACGATTTTGTTCCGTGAAGATCCAACAGTTCCTCTTTCGATTTTCAACGGGGCGCGGTTCAAAGCAGTGGTGATATGAGGCTGAATGCTTTTGGCTGAACAACCTCCGAGCCTTTCTTAAAATTCCCTCACCCTAAAATCTAACCGGTAAAAACGGTAAAAGCGACTTTCTAACGTGACGTCACGTCATGTATACGCCCTGGAAACGCAATGGGGAAAAGGCGGTCTTACATCAACATGACGTTTAATTAGTAGATCCAGTTGTTAGTGCGCCGTCGGGCGACTCTATAAACGCATCAGCCCTTCATTGAGGCTGCATTTCAAATATGAGAATCAACTTTTTCGGGTGTAGAAGATGAACATTCCTACAGAGACACTACGTAATTTCAGAGGTACGTTGATACACGTCACATAAATAAACAGGTTTTTTTGTGCTTTTCGTGATTTTTTTAAAGATTTTAGAGCTTTTAGTCTGCAACCCTTCCCGACAAAAGCTCTGTTAGATAGATGATAGATAGATACACTTTGCAATAGTGCAGTCAGGTGGAAATTTTTGAGACCCTGCACATTAGATGCAATAATGATCTATGTACGTATGATTAATGTTCTAAACTTAAGAACACCTTCAGCAGGATGATTCTTCAGCTCCTTTGTGATCAACACTATTGGAAGTCTTTCCTGCAGACTGTAATAAGATCTTATTATAACTCTGCTTTATATCAGGAGGCAGGTTTCCTTCTCTGACATTAGTCTATACAGAGATTTTGTTCTTTTTTTGTATTAACAATAATGTTAATCTGTTAAAATCCCATCAATGCACCTCAATCAACAGTCTCTTAGGTTGTCTATCTGATGGCACCGATATGATCATGTATTATTATTCTATCATTTTATTAATATTGCAACTTACTTGTGCACATTAGTTACTTGAGATACCACGGGTATGTGTTCTCCATGATGGTTAACAGTTTGTGTAGCATCCTTCTCCTTCTCCACTACCAACTCCAAGAACTCCCCAATATTGTAGCCTTTTAATGAGCTTGTTAAATTTTTCTGCTTTGTATAGAGATTTTAAGGGATTTTACAGACACACACATTTGGACCAACACACTCCTGTTTCTGTTTATTCTGTTCCTTCTGCTCGCATCTTTCTGAAATCCAACCTCTGTGTTCGTCTGTTAATCCTACATGGATGGACAGTGAATTCCTCGATAATTAATAGGAGATCTGTTATTTCAGAGTCTGCACACTCCGGGGGGTGTTCGGCAGGTTTCCCCTTTTTGTCTGAGGTGTGGAGAATGCTCCGGAACATGTTCTCCTGTAAAGGTTTGTGTCATTTATTTCAGGGAATAAGACGTAAAACACAGATACAGTTTTATGATTATTATATAATAAGTTAAGTGCAATGGTTAATTGATTTCTTGAGATTTGTCTCCTATTTTTCCATCGTATTCATCCGTGTTTTTGGTTCTAGATCAGAGGCGTTACAGGAACCCAGTGCAAGAGAGTTCAGCAGGGTTTGATCAAGGTCAGCTCATTTACATTTCATTTACTGAATTTAAAAAAAAAATTTGCTTGTAAACATGTGATTTTTTTATACTGCCTGGCAAAAAAAAAAAAAAAAACACCACAATAAACCCTAAGCATCATGAGTGCATCACTTCATCCACCTCTCTTCTTAACTTGATGAACCCATTACTCTAGAACAGGGTGATTCTGAACTCATCAGATCACTTTTTCTTTTGTCCAGTCTTTTTTTTTTTTTTTACAACAGCTGTTTAAAAATGCTTTAAATGATTACCTACTGCACAAAAAGATCTGGATGCATAAAAGCATAAAACAGCAGTTCTTCAGGACCGCGTATTAAATATACACGGGCTCTTTTCCCCCATGTACTCCATACAGGAAGGCTTCAGTGACTTATTTCCGTCACAGGTTCATGCAAGTTGAGGGCTGGATACCCAATTCCTGTTAGTCTGGAACTTGTATTAAGAAGGAGTGACACCCCCCCCCCCCTGCTATTTTAAGCTCTTGTACTAATTTACATTGTGTGTGTTTAACTTTCAATATTAATCGTGAGTCCTACAGACTTTGGCTTCTAAAGATGCTCGCTCATCTCCTTGGTTTTCTCCCCAAGATCACAAAATATGGCTTTCCTCATAGTTGTGAAAGGATTGGGAAGCTACTCAATGCATCTGTTAGGGTTAAATATCCAGAGGAATTTTCTCTACCTGTTTGTTAGTTATATCCAGGTCTTTTTCTGCTAGGTAGTGTATGATGTGGAGATGCAGTACTGAAACACTAGACTTTTCATAGACATTTTGATTTTATTAAAGGTCAAATTTCTCTGCTTCTAGATGGTAGATGGACTGAAGAATCGGGGACCCAAAGTTCAGTGCGTCCTTTCTTCTCTACAGATCCATGAAAGACTTCCAGTGTCGTGATTTGTACCGAGCAGATCATTTTCTCCAATTCCATACAGGAGATTTTCTAAAAAATATAATATATATACTTTTTTTTTTAACGTGGTTCTCTCTCTCTCTCTCTCTCTCTCTCTCTCTCTCTCTCTCTCTCTCTCTCTCTCTGAGGGGGCGCTGTATTTCAGAATACACTGTGAATTCAGGCTCTTGTAAAAATCCGTTACAAACGCCTCATTTATATTACATTTTTATGACAGAAATGCCTCTTTAGACTGTGGTCTTGCGCCCTCTTCTGGATAATAAGAGATCAACAAAATAAGCTTCTTACTTGAATCATTCAGGTCCTGTTTAGGTTACAGCTCCACATTTCTGTTCCTGGTGTCTTGCCTAAATGAACAAACAAATAAAATACAAGCAAAGAATAAATATTTGACTGGAAGTAAACCTAATATAATTATATTTTGTATATAAACTGATAAATAACTGATTATTAAAATAATAATAACAATATTAATACATACACACATACATATACATACATACATACATACATACATACATACATACATACATACATACATAAATCATGGTGTGTTTTATTCTGTGGTTTAAGGAAAATAAATAAATAAAGTTATAAAATTTAAGAATAAGAATTTACGTCCCTAAATCTTAAAACATTGAGGGAGTGTGTTGTACTTTTTACATTGTGTTTCCTTGTTGTTTTCTTTGTTTTTCCCCACAATAACACATACAGCAGTCACTGCTTCAGCAGGTTAATGAACACCAACTGTCATCATTTTCATCATTGTCACCATTGACTGAAAGAGAGAGAGAGAGAGAGAGAGAGAAAGAGAGAGAGAGAGAGAGAGCACTTTTCTCCTTACCCTGTTGCTTTGTGAAAATGTTTGAGAAATTTCTTTCTAGGCTTCTTTAGTTGTTATTAGTGAAGGCTGTAAACAGGTGGATGCCATTTTTGGCATCTCTGTTTTGCTTTCCTCTGTTTATGGTTGGTTGGGAAATGAGACAATGGATTCGTTTTTCTAATCACTTAAACAACTGAAAATTCTTTCTTTCTTTCTTTTCGGCTTCTCCCGTTAGGGGTCGCCACAGCGGATCCTCCGCACGTTTGATTTGGCACATGTTTTACGCTGGATGCCCTTCCTAACGCAACACTCCCCAATTTATCCGGGCTTGGGACCGGCACTAAGAGTGGCTGGGGATGGTTCCCTGACCGGGAATCGAACCCGGGTCGCAGCGGTGGGAGCGCTGCATCTTAACCACTAGACCACCAGGGGACCACACTTAAACAACTGAAAATAAATCTGTATATCTCAACATGTGCTCATTTTGTTAAAATAACACATATGATAGGTATGTGCTTGATAGACATGTGAAAATGCACTATATGGTCAGTGCTCCAAAGACATGTGATATTTGGGTGTCCACAAACATTTTTTAGCTACATGATGTGTGCACCAACTTGATTTTTTTTCTGTCTCAAGATGGTTAGGGTGAAGCCACGCCACATTTTGTGATGTCACTGCTGGAGCTCAGCAATTTAGTGGGTGTCTGTCAGGAAAATAAATACAGCTATAATGAAAAACTGTCATTTGTTATTTCAATATATTATAGATTGACCTAAAAACTCGTGATCTCCCAATTTGTCCTGATTCACAGATTTAGATTAGATTTTAATATTATAATGTGGATTTCAAACCCAGTCAAGCAGCACTGTTTCTAGGCATAGGCAAACAACTCCTAGGGGCATTGCCATGTTCGAACAAGTTTGGGGATCTTAGTACTAGAAAACTAGTCTCATAGATTTCCCTCGATGTGAAGCAAAAATTTCATGTTACAGCATCCAAAGACAATTGTGTGTCTCCAACTTTGTGCTAACAGTAAGGGCAAGAAGCACATATGGCTGGAAAAGTCAGACAATTGGGAAGGAAGGGGATGAAAATAGGAATCTTGCCTAGGGTGCCAAAAAGTCTAGAAATGACCCTGCATCCAAGAACACGATTTGTCCAGCAATCAATTTTTTTTTATTTCAAGCGTTTATTCTGTTCATAAATCTTTCCAGCAGGTGGCGCCATATCAACAGTATGAAATGATACCCAGCGCAAAAGAGGAAATTAATTATGAAGAGTTTCCATATGATCTTCCACCTGCGGGTGCATTGATTGTGTGTCTTGATTTGTTTTTTCTGGAATTGCTTAGCATGGATTGTTGAGTCTATGAGCACTTCTGAGAGAATCCTTTGGTACATGTTGTGTTCATATTTATTAAGAGGATCCTCTGAACTCTAAACTCATAAGACTCAAAAGGCTTGAAATAGGAGATATAGAAATTATGCAATATAAAAAGCCATGCCTGCATTTCCCCCCTCTTTTATTTCCTCTTTTAAGTTTGTGCCTCATGCTCTCTCTCTCTCTCTCTCTCTCTCTCTCTCTCTCTCTCTCTCTCTCTCTCTCTCTCTTTCTCTCTCTCTCTCTCTCTCTCTCTCTCTCTCTCTCTCTCTCTCTCTCTCTCTCTCTCTCTCCGAAATTAACTTGGACATACACAGAGCTGGCTTTGTAGGATGGTCCAACTTCAGAGTGAATGTTATCAGTGGTGAAGGAAGCTAAAAATTAATAAATAAACAAATGAATAAAATGAATTAAAGAAATGCTGAATTTAAGCTTTAAATTTATAATGTCTAAAGTAAGTAACTTTAACTGGTGCGTTGTTTTCAATAGAAGGTTTTGACTCTCTGACTCATACTTGAACCGACTACTGGAAAACAAAAAAGTCATCCACTGACTTCCACATGTTTAAACTACAACAGAAGCAGAACTTACATGGTTTTATGGAGGATTTATAACCTGCTGGTTTGATATTAAGAAATACAACAGGGACTGTTTTTGTGTAGATTGAACTACAAGCACACAGGATGAACTCTAATAAAGATAGTTTTCACCTCTTATTCATATGCTGTCTTCATGAATAAATGTTACTGAATATACTGATAATGTTATTAATCCTTTTAAAGCTCCTAAAGCTTTTCTAGAGTCGCTAATGGATTCCTCGATTGCACTAAACCAGGAGGTCTAAAGCACAACATAAATATAGCTGTTAAATCATAAGACTGTATTTCAGCCACAGGGTCAACTGTTCACAAAAGGATGAGGAAAAAAAACAGAGAGAAGAATAAAGTTGGTGAAATTTAGAATTTTATTTGAACAACATAATCAATGTACAATACATATTCATTTCATTCAAGAACCAGTGGAAAGCGCACACAAGAAATGAATGATTAAACATAGAATATCTGCATGTGAGGGACGTTAAGACTGCAGAAAGAACATCACTCATAATCACACACTCCAGTGCTCATGTTAGTTCTCACTCTCCAGTCTTCTGTATTGTTTAAAGATTTATGAACACATTCTTGATATCACTCAAATGAGGATGGGTTCCCCTTTTGAGTCTGATTCCTCTCAAGGTTTCTTCCTCATAACATCTAATATCATTTTTTTCTTGCCACAGTCTTCATGGCTGTTCATCAGGGATAAACACACACCATTCACCTTCACTGTTCATTTCTGTAAAGCTGCTTTAAAACAATGTCTGTTGTGAAAAGCGCAATAAAAATAAACTTGACTTGACTTGACTTGACTTAAGTAAGTAGGCCAATACAGTTTGAGTGAGTGTTTGAGAGTGTAGTGTGTTTAAATGTTTGAGAGATGCTTTATATTCAAGAGCAACAAAAAAGTGAGAAAAGCAATCTAAATGTATTTTAATTTAGGAATTTAACTTTTAACTATTTGGATTCTCATTTCCTCCCTCGACGGTGGTGTCTGTGTTCCTAATTCCGTCTGAAAACAACCTCAACATTTCTATAATCTGTACATCGAAAGAAAAATGTATTCCGAAACAATGGAGGTTTAAGAACGTTGATGATTTTTTTAATTATATTTTTAAAATGTTTATCAATATTCTTTACTAAACGGTCTTTCTTACTTGTACTACTGGAATTGTAACTTGTATTTGTTATTATTATGTGTATTATATTTATTAGGGATGCACCGAAATGAAAATTCTTGGCCGAAACCGAAAACCGAAAAAGGAGGAAAGCAAGGCCGAAAACCGAAAACCGAAACACCGAAAGAAATTATGCCAATTATTATTACCATTGCATTTATGGCTATGAATGTGTACTAACCTTATTAAAATCAAGGCATTTCAATTGCATAAATTAATATTAAAGTTTCAAAGAATAAATCAATCACAAATTATAAAAATATTTATTTATAGCACATTGCAACAATGCACAGGATAAAATAAATTAAAATTATAACTTAAATGTTTAACTTAAATGCACTCATGTGTACAATAAATAATAATGTACAGGCCCTCGGGCCTGCTGAAAGGTTGTAAAATTAAATATGTTCTTTCATAAAAAACAAAGTGCATTCAGAACAAGTGCAAATGCTTAAAGATACAATACAACAATATCACTGGGAAACTTCCTGCCTTTTCAAAAACGTCCGCCACAGACGGAGTGCGCGTGCTCGGAGGGATTTTGCTTTTCTGTGCCGCGGTTCAAATTAAACCCGAAGTGGAGAAAGTTTTTGCAGACGCACCCCATCTTGAAATTTCGGCATTACATGTTTTGCAAATCGCTAAACATTTCTGTTTGCGTCATCACATCAAACTGTTTCTGCCGTGTTTTTTCGGTGATCAAAGTATTTCGGCTGAAAACCGAAAATGCACCTTTGGGCCATTTTCGGCAGAGAATTTTCGGTGGCCGAATAATCGGTGCATCTCTAATATTTATGGTTCGTCATAGTGAATCATGCTGCCAGGAAATTCCGTCAAATTCCCCTTGGGGAATCCCAGCATTTTTCAATCTCAACAAGTTTGGAGATCTTTTCGAAGCTCGAACAAAAGTCCAAACGTGTTTCTTCAAGTCATTCTAAAAGCAGCAGGAATCTGTTTTGTTTGTTTCTGAGATATAAATTAATGATTTTTTTTTTTAGAAAACTTGGTTGAGAAAACAGAAGAGCTTTCAAAGTAGCTTTTTTTCGATCTGTAAATTTTCCAGTAGCTGTGTAGTGACAGACAGATACGGAAACTCTCTAACATTGACATCTCAGTTTTTCTCTATAAACTGCGACACAGTAATACATTCAATGCAATTCAGCTACTCGCCTTTTTCAACAGAAGATTTCTTTAAGATCACTTACCTGCGTGTTTCTGTTTTAAAAAAACACAACATCTAAAAGAAACCAAATACAAATAGATAAACACTGCTATTCATTTTGCAGGCTGTAATTTCCAATAAAACAGGTTCCCAAAGTCAGTAGAATTCGATGAACCGGAAATGCAATAAATGAGTGAATAATTCCAGATGTTCAATCAATTATAAAAAAAAAACATTAAAAAAAAGAATTCGGATCCTTTCAGGTTTCATTAAAAATGTCCTGTGGAGATCCAAAGGTTCCTCGTTCGAACTTCACTCGGAGGTATAGACTGAGGATCTTTGGCTCACCAACCTCCAAATCTTTCTAAAACGAAAAGTCGTGCGACTCCTAAAGAGGAGGAGAATGAGACCCAGGAGAGATGATCAGCATGAAATAACAAACTCACGCCTCATACCAACTATTCTCACTTCCTTTAGCTGTGTTGTTACTTTTCTATTAAACACATAAAATGAACGGGTAATTTAAAAAATGTGACTGATACACTTTAAAACACAATGTACCCAAATTCATCTATAATATCTCTAATAAATGTTTTTGTCCGAAAAACTTTTTATTATTATTTCATTTTATTCTAAATCTTCACTGTAATAAAGAGCTATGAGCAGGTATCCACAAAGTCAGGATTTTGATTTTCTAATCAAGTGACTAAGTAAACGCGAAATGTTTGTAGTGATTGAGCTCTAAATCAATGTCTCCTTCCTGATCGGATCTCATGACCATTTAAGGAGATGATCAGAGGGCACCTTGGGTGAATGTGACGAATGTCACGTGCGCGCTCGCCTGTTTAAAAAAAAATTAATCTACTGTTTTCAATAACAATCAACTTATTTTATTTATTTTACTCTGATTTCGTATCAAAACCCATTTTTTCTTTCTGCTTTCTTATTTATCTTTTACATTGTATTTTAACTGTTTATCGATAATCTTCAATAAAACATATTTTCAATACTCAGTAAACTGTATTTGTATTTTTTTTATCTGTGCCTTTTTATGATTAATTCATGTATTTATTTGTTTGTTAGTTTTTTCTGAAAGAAATGGTCTGACTATTAGTTTTTGTGTCTTTGCTACTCGGAAGTTCCATCGCACTTCACTTTTTTTTTTAGATTATTTGATTGAATTAGAAACTTGATGATCCAGAACAGCTTTAGTGCGGTAAAAGTTCTCATTAGACCTTTTTCTTTTCTCTAAATGGTCTAGTCGCATGTCGGTAAAGATCCGGAAACTCAGCTCAGGGCTACAGTTTGCGCTCCGACACGGAAACAGACATGTTTAGAGGCTAAAGATCAACTGTGTCTCAGCTCTTTTTCAAAGCAAGATTAAGTCGATTAAGTACAAACAATGTTTTTGTAAGTGCAATAAAAGATGCAGGTGAATGAATCTGTGGCTCGGAATATCCATGTTGATGTTCGCTCGACACCTCCTTCGGTTTTCTACAAGGCGCGGTTCATGTTTTCACTCGAAGCCGGTATCATTTCTTTACTCTGTTCACCGACAGACAGACAAACGTACACAGACCCGTGTTTTAGAAGAGGCGGAGAGAGAGAGAGAGAGAGAGAGAGAGAGAGAGAGAGAGAGAGAGAGAGAGAGAGAAGGAGAGAGAGAGAGAGAGAGAGAGAGAGAGAAAGAGAGAGAGAGAGAGAGAGAGAGAGAGAGAGAGCGTGAGAGAGAGAGAGAGAGAGAGAAAGAGAGAGAGAGAGAGAGAGAGAGAGAGAGAGAGAGAGAGAGAGAGAGAGAGAGAGAGAGAGAGAGAGTCACATCTAAAGGCTCGGTAGTATGATATTTAAAACTATCATTTAAACAAAACAATAAACATGTAAACAAAAAATAAACTCATTGTTTATTAGAATTGTATAGAACAATTTTAGCAGACAACATTTTAAAATGAAAATGACTGAAGGCCCAGAGCTAAAAAACAGAGCGATCTGTCTTGCCGGATGCAAGTTCATGCAGTCTTATAACTTGTATATTACAAGTTGTATATTATAAGTTGTATAGATCAATACTGAACATAAATTGGAGCACACATACCTGGCTGAGTTTTATGAACACGCTTTAGGAATAATCAGACCACAAACGAGACAAAACAAGTTAGCAAGCACAGTGTGTGTGTGTGTGTGTGTGTGTGTGTGTGTGTGTGTGTGCGCGCGCGCGAGATTATTGCTGATGTTCATAAAGACGCCACACAAAAGCAAACCTGTTTAAGGTTGCTTGAAAAGGAAGTGTCGAGACGTTGCTTTACCGCTGTAATTGAGGAATTACACAACAACGACGCAAAAAAAATAAAAAGCTTCTACTTCTGATTAGAAACAGAACTCCAAAGTAATCAAACGCCGCCAACAAAACGAGCAAATGTCACGTTCCTCCTGAACCCTGGTGCTCCACTAAACAACAACATAGAGCTCCAACACAACACAAAGCTACATCGAGTGCAAACAATGCAGACCAAAAACAGTACAGACAGACAACACAACACAACACAACACAACACAACACACATAAATCAAGAAAGCGCCGACCAGTAAACCTAATGTTTACTCTGAATATACAGTACTGTGCAAAGAGAACAATAAAAACTATAACTAAGAGTAAATATAAACAAACACAATGCAGTGCAAAAAAAAAAGCAGTAGCAGCAGTCAAGAGGTGCAAAAAAAACCAGCATGTAAACGGTGTAATGCGGTCAAGTATAAATAATAATAAATAAATGATGGAGGAATGGATTGAGATGAGAAATGAGTGTATGTTAATTTCACTATACAAAGCTCGGTCCCATGGTGAGTCAGATCAGTCTTTTGCGGTTTTGGAGAATGTGGTGTACATCTCAAAGAGTGCATGTCGGGGAGGAAGTCAGGAGAGCGTCATTATGTGACCAGGTGTGTTTTTAAACGCAGCCCTTCATTGAGGCTGCATTTAAAATATGAGAATCAACTTTCTCGGGTGTAGAAGATGGACATTCCTACAGAGACACTACGTGATTTCAGAGGTACGTCGATACACGTCACATAAATAAACAGGTTTTAAAGCTTTAGTCTGCAACCTTTCCCGACAAAAGCTCTGTTAGATAGATGATAGATACACTTTGCAATAGTGCAGTCATGTGGGAATTTGAGACCCTGCACATTAAGTGCAATAATGATCTATATACGTGTGATTAATCTTATTCCTGTGGTATCTCAAGAAACTAAGGTGCACAGGTAAGTTGTAATATTGATAAAAGATCAGTCATTATACATGATCATATCTGTTCCATCAGATAGACAACCTAAGAGACTGTTGATTGAGGTGCATTGATGGGATTTTAACCGATTAACATTATTGTTAATAAATACAGAAAAGGACAGAATCTCTGTATAGACTGATGTCAGAGAAGGAAACCTGCCTCCTGATATAAAGCAGAGTTATAATAAGGTCTTATTACAGTCTGCAGGAAAGACTTCCAATATTGTTTATTACAACAGAGCTGAAGAATCATCCTGCTGAAGGTGTTCTGAAGCTTAATCAGGTGTTCTCCATGATGGTTTGGATGGAATAGTTTGTGTACCATCCTTTTCCTTCTTCACTACCAACTCTAAGAACTCCCCAATATTGTAGCCTTTTAATGAGCTTGTGGAATTTTTCTGCTTTGTATAGAGATTTTAAGGGATTTTACAGACACACACACATTTGGACCAACACACTCCTGTTTCTGTTTATTCTGTTCCTTCTGCTCGCATCTTTCTGAAATCCAACATCTGTGTTCGTCTGTTAATCCTACATGGATGGACAGTGAATTCCTCGATAATTAATAGGAGATCTGTTATTTCAGAGTCTGCACACTCCGGGGGGCTTTCGGCAGGTTTCCCCTTTTTGTCTGAGGTCTGGAGAATGCTCCAGAACATGTTCTCCTGTAGAGGTTTGTGTCATTTATTTCAGGGTAAAAGACGTAAAACACAGATACAGTTTTATGATTATTATATAATAAGTACAATGGTTAATTGATTTCTTGAGATTTGTCTCCTATTTTTTTCCATCGTATTCATCCGTGTTTTTGGTTCTAGATCAGAGGCGTTACAGGAACCCAGTGCAAGAGAGTTCAGCAGGGTTTGATCAAGGTCAGCTCATTTACATTTCATTTACTAAATTTTTTTAATAATCCTTGCTTGCAAACGCGAGTGATTTTTAATACTGCCTGGCCAAATAAAGTCACACAGTAAACCCTAAGCATGATGAGTGCATCACTTCATCCACCTCTCTTTTTAACTTGAAGAACCCATTACTCTAGAACAGGGTGAATCTGAACTCCTCAGATCACTTTTTCTTTTGTCCACTCTTTTTTTTTTTTTTACAACAGCTGTTTAAAAATGCTTTAAATGATTACCTACTGCACAAAAAGATCTGGATTCATAAAAGCATAAAAACAGCAGTTCTTCAGGACTTCTTCAGGACCCCCCCCCCGTGCTTCTTTACATTGTGTGTGGAAAAACACTAACTTTCACTATTGATTCATGAGTCCTGATTCATGATTCATGATTCCTGATTCCTGATTCATTTATTCATGAGTCATGATTCATGAGTCCACACTTTTGCTCCTAAGGATGATGGCTCATTTCCTTGGTTTTTCATTTTGATTTTATTAAAGGTCAAATTTCTCTGCTTCTAGATGGTAGTCTGTCAGTGCAGACTGAAGAATCGGGGACCCGAAGTTCAGTCCGTCCTTTCTTCTCTACAAATCCATGAAAGACTTCCAGCGTCGTGATTTGTAAAATATTTAAATATTATTATTATTTTTTTTACAGTGGTTTTTATACTGTATTATTTAAGCCACGACAACCTAAGCCCCCCAACACACACACACACACACACACACACACACACACACACACACACACACACATATATCTTTATTGTGTTACTCATAAATACATTGTTAGAAACTTATCATGACAGAAATGCCTCTTTAGACTGTGGTCTTGCGCCCTCTTCTGGATAAGAAGAGATCAACAAAATAAGCTTCTTACTTGAATCATTCAGGTCCTGTTTAGGTTACAGCTCCACATTTCTGTTCCTGGTGTCTTGCCTAAATGAACAAACAAATAAAATACAAGCAAAGAATAAATATTTAAATGGAAGTAAACCTTATATAATTATATTTTGTATATAAACTGAGAGAGAGAGCACTTTTCTCCTGATCCTGTTGATTTGTGAAAATAAGCTCAGTTTATTGAGAAATTTCTTTCTAGGCTTCTTTAGTTATTATTAGTGAAGGCTGTAAACAGGTGGATGCCATTTTTGCTCTTTGTTTTGCTTTCCTCTGTTTATGGTTGGTTGGGAAATGAGACAAAGGATTAGTTTTTCTAATCACTTAAACGACTGAAAATAAATCTGTATATCTCAACATGTGCTCATTTTGTTAGAATAACACATATGATCAGTATGTGCTTAATAGACATGTGAAAATGCACTATATGGTCAGTGCTCCAAAAGCTAGTAAAAAGCTTTCCCAAGGTGAATTATCAGAGGAACTTTGGAATGGAATGTTTAGACATGTGATATTCGGGTCTCCACAAAGGTTTTTAGCTACATGATGTGTGCACCAACTTTCAAAAAATTGGCGAAATGTATTTTATTTTTCTCTAAATGGTTAGGGTAATGTTTTCCAGTTTTTTAAGCCACGCCCCATTTTGTGATGTCACTGCTGGAGCTCAGCACTTTAGTGGGTGTCTGTCAGGAAAAGAAATACAGCTATAATGAAAAACTGTCATTTGTGATTTCAATATATTATAGAATGACCTAAAAACTCGTGATCTCCCAATTTGTCCTGATTCACAGATTTAGATTAGAAAAGATTTTAATATTATAATGTGGATTTTAGGAAGGAAGGGGATGAAAATAGGAATTTTGCCTAGGGTGCCAAAAAGTCTAAAAATGGCCCTGCAGCCAAGAACACGATTTGTCCAGCAATCAATTTTTTTTTCAAGCGTTTTTTCAAATTTGTCCAGCAGGTGGCGTCAAAACAACACTATGAAATGATACCCAGCGCAAAAGAGGAAATGAATTATGAAGAGTTTCCATATGATCTTCCACCTGCGTGTGCATTCATGTGCGGTGAAGCTCACAAGGGCTTGATTTGTTTTTGCTGGAATTGCTTAGCATGGATTGTTAAGTCTATGAGCATTTCTGAGAGAATCCTTTGGTACATGTTGTGTTCATATTTATTAAGACGATCTTCTGAACTCTAAACTCATAAGACTCAAAAGGCTTGAAATAGGAGATATAGAAATTATGCAATATAAAAAGCCATGCCTGCATTTTCCCCCCTCTTTTATTTCCTCTTTTTGAGTTTGTGCCTCATGCTCTCTCTCTCTCTCTCTCTCTCTCTCTCTCTCTCTCTCTCTCTCTCTCTCTCTCTCTCTCTCTCTCTCTCTCTCTGGTTTAAAGCCAGAACTCGTGTGGTGGTAGAACAGAAATGAACTTGGACATACACAGAGCTGGCTTTGTAGCATTGGCCAACTTCAGAGTGAATGTTATCAGTGGTGAAGGAAGCTTCATACCAGAACACACAAACAAAGCACTCATCCGGGTGTCCAGAGCCCAGCTCAGTCTTAAAGAAACCCTCTTAGCTGCATGGAAAAAATGCTCAAACCTTATACTCGTGTACGTGTATGGCCTGTCATAGAGTCAAAACAAATCATGTTCAATTGAATATAAAACACCACAAGCAACAAGTGATATATTGAGCAAAATCTAAAAACATGGGAACACTAGAAAGTAATTTTTTAGTAAAAAAAAAATGCAATTTTTTTTATTTCAAAATCACTAGTGTGCCCCAATCCATTTAGCCATCTATTTAGACCATAGCCATTCTGTTTATTATCTTTGTGTGCCAATCTTTTTTGCAATATGTATTTTATAAAGAAAATACTATTGGCTATGATTTTGACCCAAACCTGTTCCTTAAAAATTGCCCCTGTGCCCAAAGCCCGCTCCATGAAGACCTGCTTTACATAGTTTGGAATGAAAAATCATTTCTGACCTGCTATAGAGCTTTGACCTCAACCCTATTGAATGCTGACTGCACCCCAGGCCTTCTCACCTCACCTACATCAGAACCTGACTTTTCTAACACCCTTGTGGATGAATGAGAACAAATCTCCACAAGCTACATCTGGTGGAACATCTTCCCAGAAGAATGGAGGTTATTATAACAGTTTTTTTAATATGCTCACTGGCCAATTTAATAGGAACATCCGTACACATTTAATCATGCAGGTAAGAGATCCGATTAATGATCACGGCGATCATCAGAATGAAGAAAGATATGATCTTCGTGGCTTTGAGTTTGTGGATTTTGATGCCAGGGGGCTGGTTTGAGAATTTTTGAAACTGTAATGTGAAACAAAATGTGCTGTAACATGGCTCAATATTAAAAAAAAGGACACCGTGTTTTTTCTCTCATGCACTTTTTTCCTGAAGGCATCTCTCATGCACAATGTTTGCTTTCATTTCAGATGGAGGGATATAAATGAATTAGGGGGGTGGGGTATTGGTGTGACCTAAATTCACACGAATCTGCATTCACAGTGGTTTTCCTCAAAAAAGACAGCGTCCCCTCAGCTCGTGATGTTTGGTTCGTGACAAAGCCACGATACTCCCTCAGTCTTCAACCACACTCATTTTTACCTTGTTTTTTCTTGTCAGGTTGCTTTTCAGCTACGTTAATTTTAAAGAAATAATTTCTTTGTCTGCTTTTTTTCCCCCCATTTTTTTTTTTTACCAACGTGTCTCACATTCCTTGGCCTGCGTCTTTTTCTTCCTGTTCACATTTATGGTATTTCTGTTGCTCTTTTCTCTTCACTCTAACACTTTCCCTTTTCAAAAATGCATAAGACATTTTGTTCCAGAAGCACAGAATAACATCACTTTATAGAGCAAACCCTCATTTCCTTTTAATACCCATCATAAGAGTTTAACAGTGTGTGTGTGTGTGTGTGTGTGTGTGTGTGTGTGTGTGTGTGTGTGTGTGTGTGTGTGTGTGTGTGTGTGTGTGTGTATGTGCATTGCTAAGAGAAAGAGCAGACTTTTTCTCTTCCAGAAGCAAAGAAGGAAATGACTGATATCGCTCCTTCACAGAGCAGACCCTCATTTCCATTCCATACCCATCATAAGTGTTTAGCAAATACAGTGTGTGTCTGTGTGTTGACACTAGAGACCTGCTGCTCATTAAAGTCCATTCAGAGTTTTGCCCCAGTGGAACAGTGATTACCTCAGGCCTGGCCTCGGGCGATAGTGACTCCCTCGGGAACAGCCGTCATAAATCCTTCTGCCTCAGACAGACACACTGCTTCTGTAAGACCTGATGCAGGAACAGCCTTCTCCGGGGACACGGTCCTGAAGCACTCGAGAGCACGGAGATGGTCTCAGATCAGCAGCTGACGATAATTCAGTTTGCAAACGAGTTTAATGTCAGTGTTTAGATCTGGTGTGTATGTTTGGAGAGTCTGTTGTGGAAATAAACAGGAGTCAGTGTTCTGTATGTCTGCTGGATTCAATCAGATGTAGGGACACTAAAATAAATTTTTTTTTTAATTATATATATACACACCATTCTCTTATATTAAAAAAATGTTGGAGAATGGTGTATATATATATATATATATATATATATATATATATATATATATATATATATATATATATATATATATATATATATATATATATATAATAGAATATAAGAGAATGGTGGGGAATGGTGTGTGTGTGTGTGTGTGTGTGTGTGTGTGTGTGTGTGTGTGTGTGTGTGTGTGTGTGTGTGTGTGTGTGTGTGTGTGTGTGTGCACCACACCATTCCCCACGAATCTCTGATGATCAGGATGATGATGACAATAGTTTCTTGAAAAAGGTGAATCATTATTGTGCTTCACAGTCTGAAATAAAAAACTGAAATGGAAACAAAATGTAGTCAGAAATAATCACACAAATAGTAAAATAAAGTAAAATCGGGCAAATAAATAGAAATGAACTATTAGTGTGTTGCTCTGTAACACACACAGTGGTAAGAATAGAACTGTTTTCGATTGAAAGGAGTAATTCAGCAGATGGAGGAACCTGTTCCACCAGGTGGAAATTAACACCTGCAAACAATCTGTCAGAAATATTAATAAGACCTTTATGACCACATCAGACATGACATCATACTCATCCATCACGTCTGAATGACTTGTGCAGCCAATGAGAAACATCAGGGGAAGTTCCTTTCGCTGAAAGATAACGCCTTTTGGAAAGCAGTGCCAGAACTTGAGGACCTGCCAGGCACTTCCCGAAAGATCTGGCTCTTAGCGAGTGCCTGAGCCAACTCATCTGACTCAGTGAAAAAGAGCTGGAACTCTTGGTTTCAGCATGAACCCCTTGTTCAACCTCACAGGGCCTAAATCACTCAGTACAATACTCATGCTCATTAGGTTGAAGGATGGTAAAGTGAGGCTAAGGATGGTAAAGTGAGGCTACGCTGGAGGGCAGACTGAAACGAGCAGTTACTCAGCCAAAGGGAAATAAACCGCTGACACTGTCTGCATGTGAATTTCATTTGAGTTTGTTAATATAAAACCCTCCTCAATGCTGGCGCAGGACCTCAACTTTTACTAATATACAAACACTGTTTGTCACAATAGGTTTTTCTGACGTCCAGGGCTGAAGGGAACATGGCCAGTGCAAGTCACATCATAAAACACAAACAACAGACAACTGGGCATCAGAGGAAAACTTCCAATAGAAAGAGAGAGAGAGAGAGAGAGAGAGAGAGAGAGAGAGAGAGAGAGAGAGAGAGAGAGAGAGAGAGAGAGAGAGAGAGAGAGAGAGAAATGGCAAGAGACAGATGGAGTGGGAGACAGACAGAGTAAGAGTCAGACAGAGAAAGACAGCAGACAGAGATATAGACAGAGTGAGAGACAGACATTATGAGAGATGGAGACAGAGTGAGAGACAGATTGGGAAATATATATATAATATATATATATATATATATATATATATATAATATATATATATATATATATATATATATATAATATATATATATATATATATTTCCCAATCTGTCTCTCACTCTGTCTCCATCTCTCATAATGTCTGTCTCTTACTCTGTGTATATATATATATATATATATATATATATATATATATATATATATATATATATTATATATATATATATATATATATATATATATATATATATATATATATATATACAGAGAGAGAGAGAGAGAGAGAGAGAGAGCGAGAGAGAGAGAGAGAGAGAGACAGACAGACAGACAGACAGACAGACAGACAGAGACCGAGGGAGAGACAGAGGTCGAGACAGAGGTAGAGAGTGACAGAGATAGAGGTCGAGACAGACAGAGACAGGGACCGTGGGAGAGAGACAGAGACAGAGGCAGAGACAGAGCGCTCGATCCGTGAACCAGGATTTTTCTTTACCCACATCGTCAAACGAAACGCGCGCGCGCGCTCGCTAGGGGGAGGGGGGTGGGGGGGAGGCGGGTGTAAACGCGATCGGCACGAGCGCTGCGCGCGCAGCTCGGCTGTCACTCTGCTCCGTACTCCTTCTTCATTTCGGTGGCGCTCGCGCTCGCGCTCGCGTGCAGGGGGAGAGATAAAGAGGAGAGCGCGCGCCTGTCAGCTCCGACTCAGCGTTACAGAAATAAAACGGTCCGGCGCTCGCGGCTCGGTGTTTGCGCGCGTGAGTGTGTTTGTGTGTGTGTGTGTGTGTGTGTGTGTGTGTGTGTGTGTACGGGTCCGGCGGCGCCGTGTTTCGGATTAAACGGCAACCGACTACCATCTCGCGGGTCCGTGGGGGAAAGAAGAACAAGAGTCAGCGGTGACGGTGGAAAAAAACCCCACCAGAAATAACGCTTGTTGGAAGGGTGAAGGCCAGCTGGAGATCTTCCCGTTCTTCATTCTCTGCTCGTCGCGTGTATTCGAAGGTAAAACGTTTTGTCGCTTTTCCGAGGCGCCTCATCGGCTGATTCCCAACACCATGACCACCACCACCACCACCAATACAAACAATACCAATACCAACACGACCACCTCCACCAATACCACCAACACCACCAGCACCACCGAACCACCTACTGAATATCTGAGCACCACCGTTGCTATAGTAACCAACCGTGGTTGAATGATGTTCGTGTTATGTGGTTTAGGACGCCAGGTTTCCTACACACACACACACACACACACACACACACACACACACACACACACACACACACACACACACACACACACACACACAGTCACTGCACTCTCCAGGAATCCGTTTCTCAGCTTCATGAAGAAGTCAGAGACCCTGTGGAACCTCACTCAAACGGGTCTCTCCATCATTCCTGGAATGGACATTGAATCTGCTGCTGGTCATACAGGTGCATCCTGCTGGAGCCTGGAGCTTTACAGAGTCTGTAGATCTTAAAGACAGAGAGGTTCCCAGGCAGAAGAAATGGCTTGTACCTCTGATTGTTCCTGTGGTGGTACCACTGATGCTACATCATTTATTACTTCCAATATAAGCACCAGTGTTTAAATATTGTTATTATATGTTAATAACAATATTATAACTGGTGCTTATTTAGTGTAATTTTGGAATATCTCAGAAAACGATGAGATGTTGGCAAAATAGTGGAGCATCTTCTCTATGTTAGTGTGAAATGGTTTCTATAGTAACATCTCATATACATTGCATGTAGTATGAGACACGTAATCAAGGACCAATGATAAATGGGTTTTAACAGATACAATTGTGAACATGGTGAAGTTTTCTTCAAGGAGATGTTTATTTGATATTTACGGAAGGAACCTCTGGAGGCAGATGTTTCCGCGCCACGTTGTTGTGGATTATTTTCCCCTTCGATGGATTTCTAGATCACCGTTTTCATATTGGTGATCAAATAATGATCAAGTTTGGATCGTACAGCTGCTAGCGTGTCGTGTGTTATATATGCCTACGTTGGAAGTCCACCTGAGAAGCTTGAAGACATCATGGATGAAGTGGTTGAGACAAATGGCACCAATTTCAATAAAATCTCTCGGTCTTTATTTGCAATAATGTTCCTTTAAGAGCCAGGATGACGCTACTGTATTTTCAGACAGTGACTGGACTGTGTGTGTGTGTGTGTGTGTGTGTGTCTGTGGGAGGGGGTCATTAATGGGTTAAGCGGTCTCCATGGTGATCACTGACGTCTGGCTGTGTGTGTGTGTGTGTAGGAGCTGGAAGGGTTCAGCAGAGGTTGATCGCCGCTTTATTGCCTCATTTGCACGTTTTAAAAACGCATTACTTCATGTTTGTGCTGTACTGCTGTTTTCAGCTTGGAAGCATGTGTATTATTTTTTCTGGATCTGTGTGTGTGTGTGTGTGTGTGTGTGTGTGTGTGTGTGTGTGTGTGTGTGCACGTGTATACAGTTAAAAGTAAAAACTAAATTCCTAATTACAATAAGTGGAATTGAACTTGCTAGCCTTTCTAGAGCATTACCGAACAAAAGAAGTTCTGCTTGATGCATTGGAGTCCAGACCTGCTACTGTAGATACGACACCAGCAACCAAATTTTCACTCTTTCCTTTTTCATTCCTAAATAGGTCCTTAATCAGATTTGCGTCTCGGTTTCCTCCATCACTTCAGGCTCGTCGTCTCGTGCGTTCCACCTCAAATAACGGAAGCATGTGACAGGATAAGGAGTATCGCTCACAATGGCACAGAAACACGAAGCCCTCTGGCGTCCTGATGTTTTCATTGCCATGATTTACTCCAGGTAAATACAGAAGAGGCGAGATTAGAAAGCATCAGAGTATACAGAGATAAAGATCCTGGATCCTGGCTTTCCCACTACGGTTGATTGAAGAGCTAAAAGTAGGTGCATCAAGGCTCTGTTGCTCAAGCGATCCATTCCAAAGTAAACCTGGCATGGACCGAGGTGTTTGAGCTCCATGAGAGAGAAAGAGAGAGAGAGAGAGAGAGAGAGAGAGAGAGAGAGAGAGAGAGAGATGTTTTCTTTTCTGTAGTCATGCACTGTGGCTTCTGTTGTGTTGTTTTGACATTGCTTGGCACAGCCCTTTTTAGAGAGGAGGAGTAAAATGTGGAAGCTATTACAGTAGAATGGAGGGGTTGGAATGCGGACCCGTCTTCTCAGCTGGCACTTTAACCTCGCTTAGGCGCCAAAACCCGTGCCAGCGTCATCCATCATACAGCCACCTGGGTGCTGGACTCTTGTAGCTCTGATAACTCACCCAGGTCCTCATAAACCACAAGTAATAAGCTGAACACTGTAGGGACCACCAAAAAAAATTGAGAGGATCCTGTAATACGGCCTGACACGAAGCAGAATGGATTAGGTTCCTACACTGTAACAGCACACCCTGAACAGGGTTTCTGCAGGGTCTTAATAAGTCAAAACAATATCTCAAATGAAAAAGTCTTCAAAAGGGTTAGTTTTAGATCTAATAATTTTAAACAGGTTTAAATTTACTGAAGTCCATGTAACACTTTTAATGCTCATGAAAATGCTTTTTTTTTTTTTGTTTTCAGTTCTTTCATTCGCTAGTCCGAATACAATTCACTGTATTATGACTACTAGTACGTTCTTTTCGGCTTCTCCCGTTAGGGGTCGCCACAGCGGATCCTCCGCACGTTTGATTTGGCACATGTTTTACGCTGGATGCCCTTCCTAACGCAACCCTCCCCAATTTATCCGGGCTTGGGACCGGCACTAAGAGTGGCTGGGGATGGTTCCCTGACCGGGAATCGAACCCGGGTCGCAGCGGTGGGAGCGCTGCATCTTAACCACTAGACCACCAGGGGTATTATGACTACTAATGATTACAAAATGGTATTGGCGCAAATCTTTCTTGAATCGTACCACAGACATAAAACGGGTTTGGGGAAGTGCTAATTTAGTGATACCTGGCTTGAAAATGTTAATTTATGGTTAGGATATGGTCAGTCGCTAACAACGTATTTGTGTGTGCGTTTTTGATGTGGTGATATAAGTCTGAAATTTCAGTCTTAATAGTCTTTAAAAGTCTTAAATTTGACTCCGTCTTCTTAAATTTTTTTCTTCTTCTGTTATAACTGTTTATATGTATACTTGGTGTCTAAGTCATGCCAGTTCCTGGGATCATTTTTGTTAAAACAGCTTTAACAAAAAAAGCACAAAGTCATGAGGACTTTCCTGTGGTGTAAAAACCAAGCGCTGATACTGGAGACTCCTTCCATCGTTTAGACTGTAGAAACTGTAACTGCTGTGAGTGCTTAGGGACACAATGGGACAATCAGATTCGCGAACTCCACAGCGATTTAGTGTTCTATTGTGATAGATGGATGTCAGAGGGAAATCATCAATCTAGATCATGTTTAATTATTAAGCACAATATCACAATATCACGTTTCATTGGAGGACTTATGTTTTACTTCGCTATAATAATTATAATACTAGTTTTAGTGTTGTTACACCTTTGGATTTCTTGGTTGATTTTGTGCCAGAGGCTTTTATTATTGTATTTCATCGACAACTATTTCCTGTGTCTATTTCATTCTATTAATCCCTCTTCTCAGGCCGCCCTTTGACCCTGTTGTCATAACAGAAGGGTAGCGTTTCTGTACTGGAGGAGCGTTTAGGGATAACGATAACGGACGTGTAGGGACAGTCTGTCTGCTGTCACACTCAGCACTTCCCAGATCACATTACGTCATATTTAATTAAAGACTCGCTCCCTCTGGAGATTATTTAGAACATCTGGTCCTGCAGGTTTCACCAGGGATAAGGGGATGAGTTTTAGAGCGGTTCGGGCAGCAACATTTATTACCTATTTATTATTTAAATAAATAAAGATTTTTTTTTTTTTCTAACTGTTCATTATTATATTTACTGGTGTAGAACAATTGTGGAAGAAATCGTTCTCAGGACTAATAAGACAGAAAACGACAACTTCACCATAACCAGCAACTCCGCTCAGATCATATTTATTTTATTCATTCAACGCCAATCGCATCATCGCGCCCGAGGCCCTGATCTGAGATTGTGAATTCCGAGTTAAGAATTCGAGTCAGGCGGTCTGATTTAAGACCAGCACTAAGACCTGAAGCGTGCAGGGGTCGCATCGGACCGTTTCGAGGTCGGCGAGATCTCAGGCGTGTTGCTTATTAGCATTCTGCTCAGGGAGGCAGAGGCCTGGTTTCATGACGACGCATTTTTTTTCCCTAGCGAGACTGAGAAACACTGCCACTTCTGTTTCCCTGCACTGACTGTGCTGTCACTGTAATCATTAACTCTTTATGCATGTGAATGTGTGTGTGTTGTGCATGTTTGAGGCCATCTCTTAACATTGGCCTGTGTGTTTGCATTCATTCAGCCTTCATGAACTAACTGGTGTTTTGACTGCAACCTTGCCAAGTTATCAGCACGCTGGCGTAAATCAGCATCCATTCCTGACCTTCTGCTTCAGCACACATCCATCTCTCCTTTCAGGCCAGATGCTCTTTTCTCAGGCATATGCATCAGTGTCTGTATGTGTGTGTGTGTGTGTGTGTGTGTGTGTGTTAAACCTTACCAGTCTAGCTCCTCTTTTGCAGAAGGCACTCTCCGAGCTTTCATCTCTTTCTCTCTCAATCTCTCTCTCTCTCTCTCTCTCTCTCTCTCTCTCTCTCTCTCTCTCTCTCTCTCTCTCTCTCTCTCTCACTCTCTCTCTCACTCTCGCAGCCTTGGGCTTTAGTTGAACTGTGCGCAAATTCAAAGCTCCAGCCTTGAGCTCAAGACAAATAGGCCATTCACCGGCCAGATAAGATGCCAACTCTTACAGCGTCAAAACCTGTCCTGTTGCCGCTCATGGGGTGCGGAGATGGAAGCGGAATCTCTGGAGGCAGATCGAAGGTCAAGTTCCAAATTGAAATCGCCTCACACCTCCAAACGCTGGTGGTCAGCCGTGTAAGCATGCTGGCGTTCAAGCTCTCGACTCACTGGAAGACATTCGAGGCCTGGCCTGTTTCTTGCCCTATGCTCATGGTAGCATCTGTTTCACGTCTTCAGACATAAAACAACTCGTACGCAAATAATTAATCATAATAAATGTACTTGTTTTTGCCTCAGCAGGAAAACGAGCGGCTCTGCGACCGCATTAATCCCCTCGGTGCATGAAGATTGCATGGTGCATTACATGAGTCATAAGATTCCTGCTGACTCTACGCCTATTATATTTAATGATGCAGTTCCTATCTTTGGATTTTGAACTCTGAATAACTGAATCAAACTTCCCCTTTATATACCACAATTCGTGATTCCGATTGGTCAGCAGGCGCTGAAGGCAAATCAGGTCTATATTAATGATTTTACCCCAATATTTGCATAAGCGTTTCTATAGCAACTCGGTGGACGTTCCAAATAACCAGATAAAAAAAAAATGGATCCACTTTTGGGTCTCCAGGATCAGCTCTTTGTATATTTGTATCTTTTATCGTGTTGATAACAAAGTCTCAGTGAGAATACCAGCAAGTTTCGTTGTCCTTGCTATCGAGTGAGCACTACAGTCAGCAGTTTTCCTACCCCGATGGTGGTGCAGAGAGAACCAGAAGCACCACAGCATGACACACAAGCTCAATGGAGGGCAAAAAAAGGAATGCTCTGGACCACAGTGATGTCCAGGAGCTCTGGAGAGCAGTTTTATTGTCTTTGCTTTGTAATGGTTAACTTTGTGGAGGTTTGCACTCGCTCAGTGCACACACAAGGACTAGTTGTTGGTTGTTAAAACTAGCTGGTACAATTAGCATAGACGGTGGTGTGGTTTCGTGGTTGTAAGGCAGTATTTATATTTGTGTGTAAAAATGTTTTATATTTATGTGCGAACCAAATGACTTTCCTACGTACAAGGATAGGAATATTTAACCATTTTTAAGAGCTAACCAGTTTCTTTTTTGTTACTAAGGTTAAGATTAGTGCTTGTTTTTCCCCCATGATTAAATCAGTGAAAGGTCCCAATAATGATAAGACAAGTGTGTGTTTTCTAAAAGCTAATGCCATATCTAGTTTACAAAAATATAAAACATACTGCTATAAAGAGCAAATATTTATTATTAACCCTTTATCAAGACAATAAATCTCCAAAGATATCGTTGTGCCACTCGCTCAAGACAAAACAAAACACGAAACGATGGTAATGGATGAATGTGGTAAAAGACTACAAAGAGACATACCATAATATACAAGCAAAATATTCTTTATGGTTTTTTTTCCGATACCAGTTGTGCAATAATACAGTTCTTGCTGTAGTCTGTACTCTGTAGTCTGAATTGCGGGAGTCGATTATCTAGTTCCATCCCTCATCCCGCTGTCCTCTCCATCACAGAAACAGTTGGGGGTGGTGGGGGGCACAAAATGGCCGTCCCAGCATGCGGCGTCAAAAATGGATTCATCGGCCTGCCGTTGGCATGACAACAGTCCTGTGGATGGACCGGAAAATTGTTCCCAAATTGTTACATCTGGTCCAATTTACCTCATCTAAAACGGGGACCAGGCATTTATTTAACATCATCTGGCAGAATGACATCTGTAAGGAAATGTAGAACAATTCGCAGTTTTTTTGTGCGAGCACAATCATGATCTGTATGATACGGAATAATTCTGGAAGGATGCCAAGATAAAAGGAACAGATGGCTGGATGGGAGGAGAAAATACACCACAGTGATTAGGATGATTGATGGTTATGTATGTTTTGCTCCACAGTGCTGTACATTCTATTCTGATTGGACGGAACAAACAGGTTAATATTAACACTCTTGATATAATACGGTGTCATGTCTGTCGTAACAGAGACGGTGGACACAGCAAACAAGCCCATCAAGAACAATGAGTTTAATGCATGTATGAGTCTCCAGTGTCATGGACCAGTTTCATTACATTTTTCCATGGACCACAGGAGGGCCTTGTATATTGTTATGTTAGTATTATATGTATTATATGATGTCATTGTGGAGTTAATAACATATATAATGGAAATGTAACTCACCATAATGCAGAATCAGTGGGGGAAAAAGTGTGGGAAATTGGCACAGGCACAAACGGTCATTTAAAAAACAAAACAAAAGGAAAAACACCCTGCAGACTGCAAAAGGAAATGTACTACCCGGGACCGAATGATCCCGTTCCCTGTGCTGGTCCATGGCCTGGTGGATAGGGACCCCCGCATTAAATTCATAGTCACTTAAATAGAAAGAAGCTGGTGAGAAAAGAACAGTTTTTAGTTGCTTCAAAATAATTGATATTACAATAAATGTGAATAAAATATGATAAAACTTCATTATTTAGTAATGTAATCATTGGCTGCAATGCCTAATTGCTGCAGTAATGTGATGTGATGTAATAGGAAAAGAATCACATTCAGAGCGGTAGCAGTAATTTAACTTCAGATCGAGCCTCATCACACCACTGTGTCACCGATTATTTTCCTTCAACATCACAAGCCAAGTGCTTTATTCTTTACATATACAGCAACACCTGATACTATAATCACTGTTGTTTTGGTTAAGAACATTTGGACTTTGGAGTGTGACATGAAAGAACTGATGGTAAATACCTTTACCCAACATGACCTACAAGTACCTCTGATCAGATCAATTTTCATAATGGCCTCTCTGGCAGCTCAGGGACCTCCCCATCTCATTTACAGCCTTGACAGCTTATGAATGACAGGGATCGCAGCAGTAGTTGACATCTGTTTATGAACTCGATCAAACCGAGAGAATCCTCTATCCCACCGTTTTCATTTTAACATGATGATCCCAGCTGGAATAGAACATCTCTTTAGGATTAATCATTGGGAAAGCTGGCAGTCCACCTTGGTGCCTTTCCAACTGCGGATGATAATTTATTAGCTTTCCTTCTTTGTTCAGGTTTTATGTCTTAGCCGTTTTGGCAGCACGTCTACCAAATTTTACACCCTACAATGAGATTCATGAGCTGGGTATAGCGCTCGAGACGAGCGTTTGTTTTTACAAAGCTTTAGACAAGCATCTCCGGCTGAGCTATCGATGACGTCATGTTTGCACGAACGGTGTAAGGGCTGAGATTGATGGTAAATTAAAGACAGACTCCTGGGAAGAGACAGCAAGTATAATAAAAAAGTGCACACAAAAGAGCAGAAATCACATACATGGTGAGACTTTAAATGCTGTAGATTGTTTGCATGAGCTTGCGCAGGTTTGCGTTTTCGGCTGGCTTCATGGAATTTTGTACATGGCTCGAAAGTGAGCACTTCAGTTTCTAAGTACATTTTCCCTAATTTGGCCACCTTCCAGTTCTCAAACACCAGCCAGCTCCAGACTATCTTTGGGAGTGGCTTTCCCTTTAATTCCCATGCATACATTCGTGCATATTGTCCATTCATGAGTGAGGTCATGAGTTTTATTCCACTGATTCACAAACTGTAAGACTCTGCTTTTTAATTGGAAATCACGGTTCTGTAATGAAACATTTCCCTGTTAAGCAACTACTGCCCTGAGCTTGACCTTCTCACCAACGACTTTCCATCATTCCCTTCTCCTCCTTTTACTCTCTTAGCATTTACATCTCTTCCTTTTCTCTCCCTCATCCTCCCTGTCACTTCCTCCTTCTCTCTGTTTGCATCTTTGCCCTTTCCCTCTCCGTGCTTGCCAAATGGAGGTTTACTTTAGAGTGCTGCCAGCATTTTGTGTAATAAACTCCATGCTGTCTGGCTCATAAACAAATAAACCGAGGCTCTCCGAGTTAATTTCATCAAAATCCTCCCTCTTTCCTTCCTGCTCGGCAATTCAAGCCGTTCTGTTCATTGATGCGTTCCTGATCTTTTTTTTAGACTCTCCCTTGGTACAGTGTCCATGTTTCATCTCTGCTGTGGCAATATCACAATTTTCACAGCTCCTTGAGGCAAGGACACAGATGTTCATGATCTAGAGTGTGAAATTAGTGCTCAGTGATACCTTAATAGATGCAGGCTAAACAATTTTGCCTAGTTAAAAAATGTCTCAGATGTATTTACAGTAAACCTATTTTTAATTGTTTGTGCCTTTTTTTAATCGAAACCTTGGATTTCTAAGGTTGTATTTGAAAATTCTGTAATGTTAAGATATTGTGCCTTATAATTTGGACCCCTTTAAAGCAGATACATAAAAAGTAAATAAATAAATAAAGTGGTGAATACATTATGTATCAATTCCTTGCTTTGCTAGGTGCTATTCAATGCTATTGTCTAATACTTTTGTTTTTTAATTTACAGGGTTGATGGGCATCATTTTCTCTGAAATTGCGATGAAGTTTAATGCCTATGGTTCCTGAAGGAGGCTGAAAAAAAAAAAAAAAAAAGAGGTGATGGAACACCCGTTCAAGGACTCAGTCCCAGGAGACATGGCAAATCCTCAGGACGTCTGCAACAGCTCAGTGGGTGGAGTTGACAGCATTGGCAAACTCGAGAGTGAGACCGGTCCAGTAATCCCCAATGAGACATGGAATGTCAGTTCTCCTCCCATCTCAAAGAGGTCTGTCTCTCCTCTGCTGTCAATTCAGGCTGCACCTGTTGTTGCCCCCAATACAGAGTCTACTGGAGGAGTTGCTCTTAAAGTGGCAACCACAGTTCTTCAGCCCATCTGCTTAGGCGAGAGTCCAGTTGTGCTACCCATCTTAGCAGGCACAGCAGCTGCTCAAGTTGGGCAGACTGGTACTACGCCTTACCTGATGACCAGCCAAGGCCCCCTGACCCTACCCCTGGTTTTAGAGCAACAGGTGCTGCAGCACTTGAACCCACAGATCCTTCAGCAGACTGCTACTTGCCCAGGACTCTCATTACAGAGCCCCCCAGTTGCTCTTGGCCCTCCCCCTTCCCTTGATCAGAAAGGTGTAAGTCCAGTCCTGGACGCAAGTCTGCTGACCCTTATCCAGAACCCAAATTTCGCGTCCATCTTGCAAGATCTTTTTCCTGGCCAAGGCAATACCTCTCCTACTTGCCATCCAACGACTTCTCCACAGACAGACCCTTTTGCAGCTGCTTTTCTCACCCCTCCACCACTTACACATCCATATAACGCTCCACTTGCCCCACTAGTGCCTCCAGCCACTCTGCTTGTTCCTTATCCAGTTGTTATTCCCTTGCCAGTCCCGTTTCCAATCCCAATCCTAATCCCAGTCCCAGTCTCAACTTGTAAGGATACCAAAGTTGAACCCACAAAACATCTGTGCACTTTAAGTAAGAGCACTCAGACTTCCACTCATGATTTTTGCCCTTCTGTGACGATGCTAAGCAAGGACATGGCAATCCAACAAGCATCTCTTCAGTCTAGTTCATACCCAGTTGCAGCTGATGGGGAGGTGCTAGACTTGTCTGTTAAGACCCCTCGATCTCAACCGCGGCATACTGGCAGTTCACAGGAGATACCATCTTTTCAACAGGACAGTGTACTTGATCTGTCTGTACCCAGTGAAAGAAAAACATGCATCCAGTCATGTAGTGTTTATGGACCACCACCTGGCCGAGAGAGAGCCTGCATCTCTGAAGAGGATGTATGTAATAGAGCTTTGACTCTGGGGGTCTTGCGACCAGTGGATTGCACTCCCAAACTGGACTCCAAACTGCTCAGTGGTTTAGCATCATTGGAGTTCAGCCGGCAGCACAAATGGGTGGTGGATAGTGGCAGCAGTGGTTCTGTCGCCAGTTCAGTACACGATGCTGCTCTTGGGAGTAGTGGCAACATTGAAATCGTTAGCACCTCACAAACAGCTAAGGTCATTGTGTCTGTGAAGGATGCTATGCCTGCGATCTTTTGTGGCAAACTCAAAGGCCTGTCCGGCGTCTCCACAAAGAATTTTTCTATTAAGTGCGATGCCAGTCAAGGGGGTTATGCTGCTCTGCCTAGATCTCAAGGAGAACAGCGTGGAGACCCCAATGACACATTTAAAAAAATTCCCAAAAATCGAGCGATTAAACTGAAGAAGGTCAGCTCCCAGGAGATCCACATTTTACCCTTAAAGAAGCAGCGTCTGGCTGCCTTTCTGCCTAGGAAATAGCAAAGACTCTTCTGTTGATACTCTGCTAGTGTGAGCTAGGGGATGCCTGTGGGATTGAGGCAGAGAGGATGAAATACAGTGCACACTAAAGCCTGAAAGCAGGATGGAGGACATATAGAGAAACTGGGAGCGGGGAAAGCAAGGAAGGTATTAGGGCTTGTTGATGCTAAAGGCATTTCTGGCAGAAACAAGACTTAGACACTCTTTAAACTGTCCAGAAATATTTAGAGCAATGCAAGCTGCCTCTGGTTTGCTCGGCTGGCATTTGATCCATTCATTATAAAGCGCTCAGAGAGATTGTTTAAGTGGCTGAGTCCACAAGAATATACAAGGAGCTAAAAATGACAGACTGCAACACTACTGAACAAATCGCACGCGTGTCCATGTCCAATTCCCCCCCAAACCTGCCTCTCTTCTATGCATTTTGATTTCAGTCTCACATCCCCCATGAATTATTCATGACTTCTTTAATCTGAATGTCCATTAATATGCATCAGCTCAGTTTAGAGATTGTGCCAGCTGCCAGAACAAAATCAGTTTCCTCGTACAAACACGACGTGATAAATTTTAATTTGTCTCTGTCTTTTCTGGTTCGCGTCAAACGGAACCCCGCGGGTTTCGTTTCGAAAACAAACTTTTGTGAGAACGGATTTTCATATTCACTCGGGTGATGTGTGACCTCGGTGCTTTGCCCTGTTAATCGCTGTATTAATCAGTGGTACAGCTAAGCAGAACATCCGCTTTCAACAAGGGGGGTAGGGCTAGCAGTTAGCACAGTGGGCTAATAACGACTTGCCAAAGCAAAAGGTCTCTATTTCATTAACTTTGATGATCAGCAGAAACGGTTGTCAATGGTAACAAAGCAGTTTTTTTTTTCTTCATTCCTCCTTTCAAGGGGGATGGTGAGCAGGTGGGGAGAAAAACACACACACTGCCCACCCATCTCAATTAGCACAAACTAATCACCAGGGGCTTGCATGTAGCAGAGTAAATGCAATTTGGAGGGGTTATTAATGATCTTTGGGTGTGCTTTGTGTGTTTGTTTGTTTTTTCTTTTTAAAGAGATTTTAGGACTTATCTGAATAGCAGGCTTGCATATATCATTTCAGGCTTAACTGGGGTCGTTATTGCAACATGTCCGCTTCTAAAATTGTACAAGTTGGTTATTGCACCACTGGCTTTTAGTCTTGCTGTACTAAAGCCATCGGGGAAAAAAATGGCAACCAATAAATCAAGTTGTTTGCGTTTCATACTGAACTCCTCCAGTTCCCTGCACAAGATTTCTGCATCCGGCATTGTGCGAGAGTGTGTGTGTGTGTGTGTGAAACAACTTCAAGCTACTCTCTCACAGTTTAGTGACTGAAGGAGGACAATCGAATTCATTTTTGTCTCCACTCAGGTCCCTACTTGGTTTGATCCATCAATGTGTTATTCGAATGATTTTGAGTGACGTTTGTTTTCTTATTTTGCTCGTAAAAACCGCGACGTTCTTCCTGTACTGCTCACGTCTGTGATCCTGTTAGCACTTTCTTTCCTTGTCCACTATTTTTATGCGATAACATTAGAAGGGTAACAATTCTATCGATCGTTTCAGTGCTGCAATTATCCACTTTTTTATCACAAAAAAATAGAGGTAGGAAATCAGGATGGTGTATTTGATTCTAACACTCCCTTGTCCTCAGATACATCACTCCAGTTCGCGGTCACATGACCGAACATTGTGATTGTGTTTTTTTTGTACACGCCCCTAAATTACAGATGCATTTTCCACTATACAGCAAGTAACACGTTACCGATTGAGCTCCGGTTTGCTGGTTTTTTTGGTTTTTTTTTTATGGTAATTGCATGTGATGATGAGGTGCTGTGCTACTTACAAAAAACAAAACAATGCACTGTGTTAATTCACACTTTGTGGCCAATCGACATTTACCTCGTGTGCGTTTCCCTCTAACACACACCTTTAACCTCTCAAAGGGCTTTGAATATGACTTGATGCGTCGAGTCCGGTCCGAAAGGAAAATCGGGAAACTCTGCCTTAGAACCATTTCTAAAAGTATTCATGGATCTGAAATATGAAGCAGAAAATGAGACGAGGGAGAAGTGTCCCGGCTATTCATTTTCCCACCGAGCTTAAAAGGCTTAGCAGATCTTCAGATTTGGGTCGGAACCGCTCCGATTCACACACAACGCTAATTTAGTCGAAGCCACAGAAACGCCCCAAGGAGCTCGAAAAGCTTCTAACTAGACATGACATCAAACAAGAAAAGACTTTGAAGCTGAAGCAGATCCCATTTTCTCCAATTCGCCTCGTAATCTGTAACTCGATATCGTATAATGAGCAACATTTTATACGTTTAAATATAAAAAAATGTATATATAAGTTATATAAGTTAGACGTCAGGTTCTTGAACGCATCACGCGATAATTATGTGCTGCACTGCTTTTTTTTATTCATGTGCATCCAGGGGGAGGATTTGCTCGACCTGGTTTTATGATCCGTACGAAAGAAAAATACGGGGGGAATTAAAAGATGTTTATTACGATCGTGATCTGAATGTTTTTTTGTGTTCGAGTGCAAAAATCTGACTTTGTTTAAAAACCCATTCTAGCACAGATCTGGATTCATTTCCCTAAATACAAACATGAAGCGATTAACAATTATGTCATCCCTTGTTTTGATCTGAAACCATGATTTATCACTAAATATTTTTTATGTATTTTTTTTTTGTGAAACTGATATTTGGTCAAAATCAAGCATCAAGTAGCTGTAGATCCGTCACGTGTTCACTGCAACTACGTTGTCGATTTCTTCAAGAAACATGCAGCCGTTGCACAAATACTGTATACTGTGTGTGTGTGTGTGTGTGTGTGTGTGTGAGGGGAAAACCCGACTTTACGTCGTTTCTACTCGAAAGACTGTACACGAATCCGTAAAATATTCCGTGGGAGATTTTTTTAACGTGTTTTGTAAAGAAGAAGAAGAAGATGGTCATGTTTTTAAATTATTTATTTATTCTTATTTGTATCATTTAAAATGTGTGTGTGTGTGTGGGGGGGGGGGGTGTATGTGAAGGGTGCATTATCTTTAAAAATGTAACATTAAAAATGTCTATTCACATCCGAACAAGTGTTTCGACTTCGTTCTACACGTTGGGTCTCGGGGGGGATTTTTTTTTGTTTTGTTTTTTTATTTTTTTTGAAAATAGCATAGCGGGTATTATTTTACTATGGCACAGGAATTTACATAAAAAGAAAGAAAGAAAGAAAAAACAGAGGCTAAAGGTTGACTGAAATGCTACATTACAAAAAGAGGGATTTTAAACAAAGTTTACTAAAAACCTGAGAAAAATTTCGAAAGGAAAAAAAAAAAAGCGATGTACGAATCATTTCGCAGAAGCGCGGTATAAAGTATCGGAAGGCAGTAACAGACTCGACTCGACTCGACTCGAACAGCTCCGGCTCCGGCCCGAAAGCTTCACATTTTCTACTTTCATATACAATATGTTCCGTTTAAAATATTTATTTTTCTTCTACAAAAAACATTCCTGCTGATGCTGCATTTTATGGTAAAAACCCATAATACACTGATGAACCCTGTGTCACACTGTGATCCCAATATGTAGATTATTTTGTGATGTAATCCGGATGATTCTGACGTGTAGATTAACTTGCCCCGCCCCCTTCCGCTGTGACACTATGATATAAAAACACGTCTCTTGAAAATATCATTGGAGGATTGAAGAACGTATATAAAGAGGGGGAAAAACGGACCTCGACAATCCTGTCTGTAAACGTTATTTCCAAATATTCATGCTAACATTTTTATAAACGGGGGAAATTCCGTAAATAACTACAAACTTGACTTTCCTGCGTGAGGGACTGGGAAACCCCTTTGTGTCTCACGTCTCAAGTTTGGTGACACCACCGAAAATTGAAATTTGCGGACATTTTCAAACTAAACGAATCAAATCTATGGCTACGGTACCTATAGAGCGACGTGAAATACTGATAAGAAAAGTGGAAAAACCTTGTTTTCGGGTGTCTCCTGCCTCACGTAGACGGGAGTCAAAACCAGTAAATGATATAGCGAAAATATTGGCACCTCTGGAAAAACCACACTTTTCTGACAGGTTTGGACTTTTTTCCAAACCCAAAAAAGGTCTCCTTTAAACACCATGAGTTTTGAAGGGAATAAAAACACAGCCATGTTTTTCATCCCCACTGGCGTACGATGGGATTTTTCCCCAGACCACCACACTTACATTTCTATGTATAAAAACTATATAGTGACAAAAACAGTGACAAAATTCATCTCGGATCCATGAGGCTGCTTTCACAAAAAACATTTCTCTGTGTGGAGAAACATTTCACTGCTGGAGCGCTCGGTTTTCCTGAACGGTTCTGTGTTAGAGAAAAAAAGGTATGTGAGAAAACTGTCACACTTCATGAATCTGGTCTTTTGGAATCAGGGTTTTGCCGAATTCTTGACACGTCGTTGCGAACGCAGCCTCATACCGCCAAGGAAAAAAAAAACGTGAAGGAGAGTAAATATAACTTTAGAAATCTCATATTTGTATTTTTATCCCCATGATCAGGTGGAAATGTGAATTACATACGTGATTAATAAAATAAAACTTCTTCTCGGTGCGTCTAGAAATGATTCCGAACGGTTTTTTTTTTCTTCTTTTTTTCAAAATACATAGATTCCATTTGAGCTGTTATTATTATTACGATGTATACTGAGATTTTGGTAAGCTGCATAAAAGGTTGGGGGGGATTATGACCAGACCTCCAACTCCAAACCCACCCCAACCCCGAACGCTAGAAACTGAACATTATAAATACAAGCACACAACAACAACAAAAAGAACAAAACAGTTTGAATGTAGGAATTTGAAGTTTGGTTTTTCAGAGCAGTGATTCTGCAGGAGTGGACTGTCTCTGTAGTGCAGGCAGGAGGTAGGAACGAGAATCGGGACGAGTTCATCACATTATGACCACCGCACCGATACTCCACTTAGAGATGCCTTTGGGGTGAAGAAAAATGGTTTAAAATAGGAGCTTACTTGTTAAAAAAAAACAAAAAAAAAAAAAACGGAGAACCGAAAGAGAGAGGAGTGGAATATAAGCAGGAAAGAAAAAAAAAAAAAGACAGGAAGTTGCACATATATATAATATATGAGTTTTCAGCTGTGCTGCTCGCATGTGACACTTGTAGCAGAGCCACATATATATGATATCTGTTGAATGTGGTTCTGTGGTTTAGACGAGGACTGAGAGGACACACTGTCCATTTCTGCGTCTCATTGGCCCTCAAGTCTCTTTCTCTCTTTTAGTGGCAGGTAGTGTGTGTGTCTGTTTTTATTGCTGCCCGGATCCCTTGGTGTGTCCAACACGTCCCGAGTTGACGCGAGTCTGCTGTCCGTCATTTCCACGTCGTCTGTTCGGCGGTTCTGATGGATGCGGCGCAACGGCGCCACCCTCCAGCTCAGTCCTGTTCATCCGGGAGATCAAACCTAATTCAGCACTACTGAGCTGTCCAGTACCGAGTCTATCAGAGTACTGGAAACCGGACTGTACCTATACGCCTGTGTTTGTATGTGTGTATATGTGTGTGTATGTGTACAGACATGTGAGTGTGTGTGTGTGTATGTGTGTATGTGTAGGTTTAATCCTCACTGTTTGCCCTGTTTTAGTCTCTCAATGTGGTAGCAGAGTTTGAGGGCAGGCCCGAGCTTCAGGCCCATGTACTTCATCACCATGTCGCTCCTCAAAAGCATGAGGGCTTTACCATCAATCTCCTACACACACACACACACACACACACACACAGTGAAAGAGAGAAAGAGAATGAGTTACTCCACAGAAAACTTCTTCATTCAGCTTCATTTACAGCCTGATGACATTTTTCAACCATGGTTCTCACTTGGACAACATTTTGGAGGACACCTGAAAAAAATGCCTGGTGTGTTTTTTTTTGAGCATCTCATTTCACATTTACTCTTATATAAATTCCACTCTTGAATATGTTCCACTAGATTTTGTGGAGATTCGAGATTCATTCAGCCACAAAGGGTGTCAGTAAATTCAGGTACTGATGTACTTCCAATTCATCTCAGTAGGGTTTCTAGTTCTATAGCAGGAGATCTTCCCCTCCAACTCATGTAAAGCCTATCTTCATGGAGATGGAACAGGTTTGGGTCTCGTAGTGCAAGTAGAGTTGCAAAATTCCAGGAATTTTCAAGTCCAGGAACTTTCCATGGGAATAAAAGGGAATGATTGAGAATAAATTGGGAATTATGGGAATTTCTACCCGCACATTCATCAATCGCATGCACGTCAAAAAAAAAAAGTCCATCTTGGTGAGCATTCATGTAAATGACATAAATATTACATACATTTATATTTACCATAATAGCAACATTTATGGCCGAACAAAATGTTCATATTTATGTTTTTTTATAATACAATCGATAAATATTTTCCCATTTATTTTGTATTAATTCCCATAAATTATTTATGTTTCCAACTTGGCATATTTCCAAAATTCCCCAGAATAAAGTTTCCATGGAAAGTTTCTGTAAATTTCCCAGAAATTTCCACCCCATTGCAACTCAGTTCAATTGAAGGGAAAAGCATCCGTATAGAATTGTGCATGTTTGTAGCAACAGTTTGAAGAAGAACCACATATGGCTACTCAGGTGTCCCAGTACTGTGCTCCATACAGTGTTTGTGTAGCTTCTAAAATAAATTCTAAAAAGTCCAAGACTGGCTTTGTGAAAAAAGAGCGGGAAAAATATTGTAACATTTATTAAATTGAATAAACAGGAATGTCTGAGATTCAGGGCAGCTGCTGAAAACACTGAATACGGCGGAGAGTTTTACGTCGTTGAAAACACACACACACGCACACACACACACGGACACACACGCACACACACACTGATGCCGTGGGGGCAAAACACACCATTTGGGTAGTTTTTAAACATTATTTTGGTGTAATATTGTAATTATAGAGGTTGAACACGAGGCAGACTCATGTGCTGTGATACAAATACTGAGCTAAATGTTTATACAGACACAATACGGCCGAGTGAAATGTGGTCTGATGAAGCCTCAGGGTCAGGGTGCGTGAGATAGAGAGGGAGTGTGTGTGTGTGTGTGTGTGTGTGTGTGTGTGCACAGGATGCAGATGTGATGTTTTCCAGAGACCGGCTCTGTTTCAGAGAG
>NC_139592.1:21781686-21821686 GCF_946808225.1 Silurus aristotelis
TCATGTTTTGCGTTTCTTCCCCCTAACTAAACCAGGAATTAAACAGAACCGTGACTTAAAAACCGAGGTACGTACCAAACCGTGAATTTGAGTACCGTTACACCTGTAATATATTCACAGATTGTGAATAAAACAGAATTCAACAAAGAAAAAAGGATTCCCTGATTCCTGCCAGGCTGCATCTTTTTCCCATCTTATTACCACTTCATGAAAAGAATCTGGTCTAAGAACGACCATTTTCAGCCCTGGTGCATTAAAACCTGCGGCGTATTGCTAAAACTCACCTTGCTGCCTGGTTTGGGTCCTCTCTTCTTGTGAGGCCGAGGAAGGAGTTGTGGGGCGGAATCGGGCACTGACGTACTCATCGGATCCCCCGGACTCTGAGAGCCTGACGATGCAGCCAGCGCCTTGAGCAGGGCGATGGTCTCGCTCTTGGGTCGCCGGCCCCTCACGCCCTTCCTCACGGGCAGCTGGGGCAGCGGTGTTGGCAAGCGGTACGAAGACTGCATGGAGCGCCGGGTCTGCTTGGACGGCGAAGAAGTGAAGGAGGAGGAAGTGGACGATGAAGGTGCGGACAGCGGCTTCAGGAGGGTGACTGCAAAGGAAAAGGATGAGCGCCGATTAGAACGTGGCGCTCTGGGCGGGTTACCACCTCTAAAGACAAGTCAACTCGAAAAGGTGAACATGATTGAGTACATCTCCGTGAAACCTTTCCAAACAGACCACAACCATCAGAATGTCTCGCTAGCCGTTATGTAGAATGCAAGCTGAGTAAGCTCGGTGTGTAGCGGAACCTTCGCGGTTACCACAACATCCTTTAATAATTTGCATGTCATACATGATGGGTTTAAGCTGCTGCTTGTTTCATGACATCACTAACCAAGTTCACACGAAACTCTCCCTGATTCAAGTCTGCAGCCTTAAACAGAATTCTGGGTGGTCAACATGACAGTATATGGACAAAAGTTTGTGGTTCTTGAACACCCCTTTCCACTTGTAGACTCCATTTGCTTGTATAATAACCTCCACTCTTCTGGAAAGATGTTCCACTACATTTTGTGAAGATTCATTCATCCACAAGGGTGTAAGTGAAGTCAGGTTCTGATGTAGGTGAGGTGAGGAGGCCTGGGGTGCAGTTTATGCACCAAAAAAAAAGGTAAAAGCGTCTTAAAATCATGATGTCTGAGGGTGCGAGCAAAATAGAGTGCGACACGAAGCTGTCTATTAGTGGTGTTAGTACAAAAAAATAATACGGGATAAATTGCTGGAACTATCGACTATCGTCAAAAATCCTCACTGATAGTTTTTTCGGGTTGCGTTATACAGACAGGAAAGCGACCTCTAGAGGCGGACTGTTTTTATTTATTTGCAGTGTCAATTTTGGTTTCAGTTTGAATGGATGCCTTTATTTTCCTCAGTTTTTACAAAAAAAAAAAAAAAAGAATATATTCATAGTTATTTAAATTTAATTCAATTCATTTGCAGCTTTACAAACACAAGGTGGTTATAAGGTTGTATAAACGATCAAACTACTAAAATAAAAAGGGAGATTTTTGGTACACTGTGTGTACATTTGGAATCAATTGTTCTCGTAAATAAAACTTGAAATAAAGAGAAATTATTAATGGCGCACAGGAAGCTAATGAAGACGAATATCGGACGAAGAGAGGAAGGAAAGAGCGTCTGGGCTGTTTTCTTGGCGCATTTGCTGCACGAATGAAAAACCCAAGACAAATGCATCCTCATGAAGGTCACAATATGCTAAATACACTGCACAGACAAAAGAACACTGACATACGAGTAAAAAGCTGGCTAGTTTTGTGTGTGTTTGTGTGTGGGCATGTACTGAAGCATGTGTGTGTGTGTGTGTGTGTGTGTGTGTGTGTGTGTGTGCTCTAAATAACTCTCGTATGACTAAATTGGAGGGCAGTATGAGCAAGCAAGATTAAAAGGAACGGAAAAGCCGGGAACGATCTGCCAAAGTCCCTTCGGTACTGCTGGAGCGACATATGGGAATGATCACCGGTCCGCTGCTTCATTTCTCAATGACCCTGTTCCCTTAGGGGTGGGGTGGGGGGTCGGGGGAGGGTTTTGAAGGGGTAGAAACGGTGTGCCGTGTGGTAAATCTGTGGCCTGGATATGACAGCTGTGTGTGTGTGTGTGTGTGTGTAATGAAACAAACAAAATTATTTGAAAATGATGAAGGCAAGACCAAGACAGAGATAAAAGAAAGGGTTGAAAAAAGAAGATGAAAACGCACAGTAAAAGAAAGAGAAAGGAATAAATGCCCGGGGGATGGGGGAATTACTTCGGCTATAATAAATGAATATGCAAAAAGATTTTTATAAAAAAAATAATCAAATCAAGCTGGTGAGTGAAATTCGAACCAAAAATGCAACAGAGATTCGAAAAAATAAATTTGGTAAATAAATGTGGTGAAACTGGAAACACTTCACTTTTTGGACACCTTTTATTTTATTTGCGATCAATAATGAAAAAAATGTGTTTATTTGACTCATATGTTGGAAAAATTCCTACACGTGCGCTCTGTACATGCGGTTTGGAGAACCGGAGATTCTCGAAGACATGTTCATTACACAGAATTACAAATGAGTTCCAACCGGATATGACTTTAATTCGATTCGATGAATTTTTATTTGTAGAGCGCTTTTTAAACATCGTCTCAAAGCAGCTTTAAAGAGAAAGCGGTTATAAAGTTGTATAAAAGAATGTATATGTTTAGTGCCTATAAATTTGTCCCATATAATTGTACGTTTATCCCTAATGAGTGAGCCAGTGGCGACTGTGGTGAAGGAAAAACCCGAGGAAGAAAGCTTGAGAGAGATCAGACTCGGAAGGGAACCTCATCCTCATCTGTGCTCAACTGCAAAACTGTTCATGTAAACTGTGGTCCTAAGCCATTGTAGAAGACTGTTTATAATAATTACAGTCCAAGAGCAGGCGGCTTCTCTTTCAATCGCTGAGTTGTAGAAAGCGGGATGATGAGATACGGCTAAAATCATTGTTCCCTTCATCTCCTATTTTCTAAAGAGGTCATGCCGTGACGTATCGATCTCCTGTTGGTCAGGCATCATGAACCGGGATATGTGGGAAAGTGAAACCTCCTCACGCTGAGCATTTGCACGGATGTGATATCATCGCATCGCATTCTGGGACTAATATTTGCGTCAAAGTCTCGACGACAGAAATGTTTTCTCGTATTAAATCACGCCGTCCTGTGACGTCAGAGCGGGACACGGATGACGGACTTGTCAAAGGAGTACAAAGAACCCGTCAACAAGCACAGCATCAGAACAATTTCTAGAGACCTACTGAACATATCTCAGAGAGGAGTTTTCCCTTCACATGGACAAATACAGTTATTTGTGTATACGTATTTTTTAAAAGAATTTCTTAAGCAAATGAGGGTAGAAGAAGTCCCCAGAAAAAAAAGCATTACAGTGGAGTGCACTGGAGAAATATCTGTACGCCCACACACACACACACACACACACACACACACACACACACACACACACACACAAATGCTTGTGCGTGCATGAGCTTCCAGAAAACGGAACAAAAGCTGAGGAGACTCACCGACCGCAGCCGCACGCGCCAAAACAAGAGGTTTAAACTGGAGAGCACGTCGCACGTGACAACAAAGAGGGACGTCAATCCCACCTGGAGGAAACGAGCGAATAGCGTGAGTGGAGAAAAAGAGAGAGAGAGAAAGAGAGAGAGAGAGAGAGAGCGCAAAAGTGAAAAGGGGAGCCAGCGAGGGACAGTGAACGAGAGGGAGAAAGTGTGAGAAAGCAAGGTAGACAGAAAGAGAGTAGGAGTAGGAGAGATAGATAAAAAGATAGAGAAAGGGGAAAGAAAGAGAGAGAGAGAGAGAGAGAGAGAGAGAGAGAGAGAGAGAGAAAGGATAAAGAGAAGGATAAATAGAGGGAAAAGAAGATATAAAGAAGTATAGATAGATACAGGGAGAAATAGAGAGAGAGAGAGAGAGAGAGAGAGAGAGAGACAGAGCGAGAGAGAGAGAGAGAGAGTGGGGGGGGAGAGAAAGGATAAAGAAAGTAATAGATAGAGTAAGAAGAAGATAGGGAAAGGTAAAGATAGCGATAGATAGAGAGAAAGAGAAAGAGAAGGCGTGAGTGGTGGAATCTGAGAGAATGATAATGAGGCGTGTGGGTGATGAGGAGTGGAGGAGGGGAAATCGGCGTGCGACACGTGCAACACGTGCAGGTGCCTGAGGTAAACAGGTCGGATTCTAAATGGTTCAGCTTCTTTATTTAATAAAACATAAACAAACATAAAACCAAACCAAGCTGAACTTCTTCATTCACTCCAGTAAAGATTCATCTCTCAGGTAACACAGGTAATTAAATCAACACCACATCATCACATTACATAAAATTCAATGTCATTTTTATATTATAACATTGTACAACGCATAATAATTCAGTATAAAATAATGTAATACACACATTTGTATATGTTGTAAAAAAACCTTTACTGTATTTATACATCAGACCCTATAAACCTAACAAACAAGTTACAAGTACCTCTGCTCATCTAAAATTGTAATAATATTATTTTATATTATTTTAATATTATTATGTAATAATATCATTTTAGTAATGAACATTAGGAAATACACATTTATTCTATGTACTAAAAATACTGACTTCTTTAGCACTTAAAAGTGTAGTTAAAAAAAAAAATCATTTTATGTTTGCATCAAAACTTATGCTATGAAATGTAAATTAATATAATAAAATAATTAGTATAGTAAAAATGATAAGTTCTAACTTTAGAATATAAATTATATAATTAAAATTTTTTCTACCTCTAATGTAATACATAAATTATTAGTGTAATGTTCATAAACAGAAACACTAATATATATATATATATATATATATATATATATATATATATATATATATATATATATATATATATATATATATATATATATATACACACAGTATATATGTGCCCGATTTTCCTGATTTTCATTATCGTTTGGTTGAATGATGTGGGATGAACTAAGGAAGAACCTGGTTGCCAATACAGTTCTGACACTCGCTCGCATTCCATTCATTTCACAAACAAACATATACATTGCATAGCTTTACCTTCATTTATTAATAAAATCCATATTCTAATAAGTTTAAAGTGATTTAAGGGGAAATCTTAAAAACATAGCTGACACAAATGTTCTTTTTATTCACTTAAACTCTTACTGCAAATAGAATGAAGTGGATTTTTACTGGGGTACAGGATATCCAGCTGTGTAACGTCTCAAAATTCTATTAAACTGAGCTTTAAATGAATCTCCGGCAGAACTGTCCATGTTTAAAATCACTCACTGGGAAGTAAAAAAGGCGAATCTTTAATATGTTTCAAGGCCTGAGATATTTTTCCCCCCCTCAGCAAAATTCCAGTGAAGGCCAAACAGCCCTCCTGAAAGCTTGGGTTCGTCCTCTCGCTCAGTGTCGCAGCAGACCGTAAAATGGTGCTTAATGTGAGTTACAGCTGCAGTGATGTGCTTCAACCCCGACTATACACACACACACTTACTGAGGAGACTCACATCCTGTCAAACACACTCCTCCTCCTCTACTTCGTCAGCTTTAGTTCCCCTCCATCTTTACTTTACTGTTTGATTTACCTCAAAAAGCCTATTTGCAGTTCCTCTTTTCCCCTTCCTTTGTGCTTTTTTTTGGACACACACACACACACACACACACACACACACACACACACACACACACACACACACACACACACACAATCTCTCTCTATGTTCATAAAAAGCAGCAGGTCACACATCCACATGATGATATTTGAAAAATCTATATAATATTAGTAGTAAATATTTCTGAAAATGACACCATTTTGTTTTTCCTTTGAACAGTCTCATCATCTGAGGTAAAAGTCACTTGCATCTATCATCATCGTCATCATCTCTTCACGCCACCGACTTTGCTTCATGCTAACACACATTTATTTAATCTTTCACATGTTTGTTTGACCATTCAATTTGTGTCTTTTGGTTTGTCTTTTCATTCTTTGGTTGTTGTTCGGTTTCACCCACAATATGACCACCACGTTTTGTGTTTTAATTGTGGTATATAAACGAATGGGACTGCTTTCTGCACCGTAGCATTGCAAAGAATCAGATCACACATCCACATAATGAAATTGGGAAATTCTGTACAATATTTTACTTATTGCTGGAAATGGAGCCATTTTATGTTTATGAAAACAACAACAAAAAAAAAACCCTGAAAGCTACAATGCTTCAGGACAAAATTTTAAGGTCATCCACACCAGTCAAGACTCATCATCTGAGGTAAAAATCGCTCGCATCTTTTCAAACAGGAGCATCATCATCATCATCATCATCATCATCATCATCATCATCATCTTTTCACTAATATTGCTTCATGCTAACACATTTGTTCGCTTATTCACGTTTCTTTCTATATTGGTTTAAAAAACATAGGTTTGTAGACTTTGAAATTCCGTATAATATATCACATATTGGTGAAAATGGCGCCATTTCATGTTTTTTCCTTCACACACAATTTTAAAAAAGCGACAAAAACAACTCTGAAAGATACAAGGCTTTATAACAAATGGTTAAACAGTCATCCACACCAGTCTTGACTCATCATCTGAGGTAAAAAATTTCTAAAACACAAGCCTCATCATCATCATCTCTTCAGGCTACTGACATCGATCATGCTAACACACATTCATTCAGTCATTTACATATTTAGTCGTTTTTATGTCCACTGTCTCAGGAATATGTGAGAGTCTTTTTAATGTCAGTAGCATTGCAAAGCAGCAGGTCACATATCTAGTCCAGTCTAGTCTCATCATCTGAGGTAAAAGGCACTCGCATCTTATAAAACACGAGCCTCATCATCATCATCATCATCTCTTCAGCCACTGACATTGCTTCATGCTAACACACATTCATTTGCTCACACATTTGTTTCTTCTTCTTCTTCCGGCTTCTCTTATTAGGGGTCGCCACAGCGGATCATCCGACTCCCATACCCCCTGTCCTCTACATCTGTCTTCCCTCCTGGTGGCTCCATCCTCAGCATTCTCCTACCGATATACCTCAAGTCTGCACATGTCCAAACCATCTCAATCTCACCTCCCTTACCTTGTCTCCAAAACGTCCTACATGCGCTGTCCCTCTAATAAACTCGTTTCTAATCCTGTCCATTGTCGTCGCTCCCAACGAACATCTCAACATCTTCAGCTCTGCTACCTCCAGCTCCACCTCTTGTCTTTTACTCAATGCCTCTGTCTCTAAACCAACATTTGTTTCTAAATTGGTTGAATATATTGGTTTATAGACCAATAAAATTATACAGCTATGTCCATTAAAAACAAAGTAGACGTTTTCAGGTCCGCTGTCTCAGCGATGTGAGAGTCTTTTTAAATCTGTCGCATTGCATTTTACGTCTTTTGTTTTGTCTTGTCGTTCTTTGTTTTGGGTTTTAATTGTAGTATATGTATGTATTGATACTGTATGTAAATACGAGGAGTGAAATTGTAAACAAATCACATGGTCACATGGTTATAAGGTAAAAAGCGTATTTATTTACCCAGTAGAACAAGTGTGAGGAATGAAACCTAAGTAAAACCAATTCCACATGGTATTCATGTTTTTATTCATGTGAAACGCCACATTTCAGTCAAAACACTGCGTTTCTGGCTTTTTTTTTTTTCTCTCCAAAATTGCACCACAGCAACATCTGGCTGGTTTATTCAGACCGCCTCGGATATACAAACAACTGACCAATTATACGCAGATGCCCAGAAAACTCCATTAAAATATACAACGATCTATAAAAGCAAAGGCTGATGATACACAGAGCAAAACGTTCTCTTGCTGTATTCAGACAAAAAGACAGAAAGAAAAAAAAAAAGGGGTGAAAAAAAAAAAAACGTTCAGCCGAGTAAGCCACGATGACCGCAGCTACGCTAATCCATCATAATAACCTTCTTAGGAAGCTGAGCCTGTATAATTAAATCGTGTTCATTCGCAGTGGAAAGGAGGTACAAATAATAACGTGGCGAACGGAAAAAGCACGACTGACTGACAGCCGAGGAGCCGAGCATGTTCTGGATTTTATTCTTCGCCTCAGCTCAATGGAGCTACTTTTCCAATTAACTTCCATTACGTTACATAATCCCGTCTAACGTTTCATTAAAATCGTTGAATCTGTCACAATCCGCTCTCGAGATTAAGATATGACATCCTTAGGGCATGTTGCCATAGTAAGCTCTATCTCACAAAAGTGCATGAGATGGGATGGATTTCGGAACGCAATTCGGGAAAAACAGAACATCCGGATATATCGAAAATGAAAGATGTGACTATGGACTGAGCAGAAAAGTAGAAACAGCAAAAACGTTTTTTGATTTATTGATGCCAAAGTCGTTAAAAGACGTACCGTCTACATGACCAGCAAATAAAAACAACCACGAGTGCAGTTCCTTGATTTCTCGGGAATGTTGTGAAAAAAGACAAAATGCTGATATTTTTTACGTGGCACATCCTATGTAGTTTTCTATTTATATATTCGATCTTTTTCAGTGATGTTTATCTAGATTTTATGTCTTTTGTCTTATCTGGACACCTGAGCATATGGTGCTTCTTCTTGAGAATATAATAACCTCCACTCTTCTGAGAAGACGTTCCACTAGATTTTGAGGTGATTTCTGCTCATTCAGCCACTAGGGTTAGTAAAATCCAGGTTCTGATGTAGGTGAGGTGAGGAAGCCTGGGGGTGCAGATCAAAAAGAGTCCCCTCACACAGCAATACAGCGTTTGCAGCGTTCCTGCCACTTCTGGAAAATGTTCTGGAAGTCTTCTTTTTTCGATTCGTGCCGGATCTCCGCAGGGATCTGGATCTTCATCTTCGGGAAGTGGACAAAGGGCCAAATATGGTGGGTAGGGTGAGTGCGAAAGTGAGATCATGTGGATTGCTCTCTGACGATCGTCTTGCACAAGTTTGCACGGTTTCGAAATTTTCAGGCGTCAGCTCGGTCTTCCTGATCTCTCTGCGACTTCCGGTGATGTTCTTCCGCTCTCGAGGCGCGCTTGCCGCTCGAAACACCTCGAACGACTCGTTGCATCGCCGCACATCAAACGTATGCCGCGTCAACAGATTTGCCCAGTGTCGTGCAGGATTTCACGTTTGCGCTTCGTTCTAACTTGCTGTCTGTGATAAAATAGCAGCCGTGGTAACGCACGTGGTCAGAAGAACACCAACCAGCAAGATTAGTCTCGAAATGTTTTGGGACCAACTCGTATCTTCATGGAGCTGGCGTTGAGCACAGGGGAACTGTCATGCTGGAACAGGTTTGGGTCTCCTAGTTTAAAATGTCATGCAACCACATCCAAGCGCATCCTATACAACTGGGTTCTTCCAACAGTTTGGTGAGGAACCACATACGGATGGAAAATGCAGGTGTTCCAATAATTTTCTCCAAATAGTGTATTATAAATCTAACATTCCAACCATTCCATTAATAAAAACAATCCAATCCAAACAGGGCTATACCCTCAAGTCTTTTTTATATGCGGATGTGTCTTTATGCTCTGCTCAAATTTGGATGTTTATGCTGCAAACCGTACATGAAGAATTGTGTTGGAAAAATAATGGCACCCTACATGTAATGAAACTGAATTAGTGGCTCACAAACAGGTTTCAGAATGGCGCATTATTTCATTGGCAAAAAAATCTTTAAAAAAGGCGAATGATAAACGTACTCACGGGTTGTGCGTTTGCTGTCGGGTCGAATATAGCTGGAACTTCCTTCTCCTAGTCCTTATCCTGCCCTGCATTGTGCTTTATGGTAATCACTGTATAATGGCTGCTATTGTTATTGATTTGAATGAAGTCGTGCTGCCTCCTAGTGGTTATTCATGAGCTTTGCTGGATGGGTACGTGTGATAAAAATGTATTTTTTTTTTAGGTGTATTTCAGATCTTCACTTTGTGTGGCTGAGATTTGAACTCACGACCTTCGGAGCCAAAGTCGAATGCCTTAAACGCCAAGATACCACATTCGAACCCGTCTCCTTTCATACATCATATCTAGCAGTAGCATCGATATTAACTTTATAAAATGGCACAGATTTTCTGTGCATGTTCTCAGAGCATTACGTTTTTTTTTCCTGGAGATTTGAAATGAAAACAAATTGTGTGTATTTGTGAAAATTGTACAAATTTTTGAAAGAAATCGCAAAATTTTATTGAGCCGTTTGGGCCGACTTTTCCTTGCGATGTCAAATTTTCCTTGAAAAGTCTGTCTCCTAAGTGTCCCTCCGCAGTGTATCTGTGACCAAAACGATTTCTTCTCCTCAAGTATATTTGAACTTGAGAAGTTTGCTAGATCCTGTTTGCGCACTCTGACCATTCAATCAGAGGACGTGAAAATGCTGACGTGATCGGACGCCTTCTAGAGGGTCTCGGAGTAAGCAACTCGCAAGCTGATTGGTTAAACCAACAGCCTCAAGCAACATGGATTGTGTCCTACAGGACACCTGTAGTTTTCACTGTGGAGGGTAAAGGCACACAGATTCCTTTGACCCCGATGACATGTGACGTGACGGCTGAAATCTGATTGGACAGAAACTCCTGAGCAGCAGCGCAACTGAAAGAAATGCTATGAAATGAAGTCTGGGAATAAATCAATACATATTCATGGACAAAAAATATATTAAAACCTAAGTTAGTGATTCTGATACTGTTTTTAAAACCTTTCAAACCCTTTTATTGAGGTAATTATATTTATATATTATTTATCTGCTTACATTTTATATATATTTATTTTCTTCTATTATTTACAGTTGAATTCTCAAATTCGATCAGATCATTGCTATAATATTTTTTATTATTGCTTAATTTCAAATTAAAGGTTTATATTAATGCCATGTTAATTGTTCCAACGCATTAGCGTTTCCATAGCAACGACTCATTCACAGAAAATTTGATAGTCCTGCTTGGATTCAACTTTTTTTTTTTTTTTTCTTTCTATGTGTTTCCCTGTTTTCCCCACAAGATGTCACCATCGTGCCCCTGTGTCCTTTAATGACATACCTATTGTTTCCACCTGTGTCCCGTTAGCGCCAGGTGCATTTCATTTCCTCTTTTGCTTCAGGCTTAACAGTTAAAGTTGTGCTCTCCATTTCCTTGGTCCATATTTGGGTTCTCCTGCATTTTCTTGTGTTTCCCAGGGTAAGTCCTTGTTTCTGAACGAATTATTTTTTTCCTTGCTTTGTCTGTGCCTTTTCCCTTTCAAGTTGTGGGCTTTCTTTTGCTCTGATTTTGGATTTTCTGGACATTAAAAACTCGGTCTGTCTCGGCATTTGGGTTCACAAACACGCCTGTGATGAACTTCTAGAGCGCCTGGGTCTCACCAGGTAAACCCTGGTTTGAGCCCACATTTCCAACAATAACGTTAGAACTTCCACAGCATTGCCCGTAACGAACGTTTTATTATAAAGAAATGAAGGAGGGATTTAAAAATAAAATCAGGGTCGTAGCAGATTTGCCTCAAGCCACATTACACCACCTGGATTTGTGATTTGGTCATGTAAAGTGGTAGCTCAACGTTTAAGGTTCTGGGTTACAGATCGAAAAATGGAGATTTCAGGCAAAATATTGCCACGGTGCAACTCTTAGCCCTTGAGCAAGGCCCTTAACCTTTTGTGCTCCAGTTACGCTGTACCATGGCTTCCTAGCCTCCTCCTAACTAATCTGAAATACTGTACTGAGATTCCTGGTATAAACAGTCTGGCAGAGTTCAATCCCCCCCCCACCGCTACGTCCGTAACATCGCAACATGCTGATGGTAATGAACAGATTTTGGACTCACTGCTGTTCCCAGGCGGCTGAAGGCTGTGTTTGGTCACCCCACACCAGCCCACAGGAAAGATGTCTCTGGAATCGTATCGGCACCAGTAATCGAACGCTCCCCTCCAGCCATCGAACATCACAAACACCTCTTCGCCTCTGACCTCGCCGATGGTGGCGGGGCAGATGAGATAAGGGTTCTTCTTGTCCACCGCTTCGAGCTTCATGCCTGGCTTGAAACTGTTTTGTGAGGGCCTCTGAGGTTCCTATGAAAAAGATCCGCGCAGAAACGTACCATTATACATTGATTAAATAGCAATTGGTTCCATGAAACAAAGAGCAGAGAATTAGAGATCTACTTATAAACAAGTCTGCGAAAGAGTTTCATAACAAAATGATATTTTTTGGAGTCGGTTCTTTTATGTTCTTAAACTCGCCTCGCTTCTATAATTATTGAATCGCACGTGCCGCATTTCGACGCGTTGCCAACAATTTTGATTCGATTCAACACAATGCAATAAAATACAATACGATGCAGTGGGAAAAAATACAAATCTATTAATTCGGTATGGTGCTGATGAGTCGCTTTTATTTCTTTGCTTCAGACAGACAGCAAATAATCAATTTACTTAAGTGCACACATACACACACACACACGCCTTTGTAGTGCAAAAAAAAAAAAAGGGATTAAAAGCAGGAAGATGCAGCTCTACCTCTGCCATGTTAATCTGTACGCCTCGGCCTCCGTAGTGTAGTGATACGTCATTCACGTAGCAGCAGCGGTGCTGAGAGAACGCGCTCGAGACCGGTTTTAGTGACGAGAAATCGATCGGTCACAATTTAGTCATTTTCGAAATAATAAAAGTAGAGCGTGTCTACTAACAATTATAAATAATTAAATAATTTTTAGCGATTTAAATATGTTCAAAACGATGCATTGGGAAACGAAACTTGATCCCGGATGCACCAATGCGACTCGCTGATTCTTACTATCCACAATGCGTACACTCATCGCATCCATTAACACGCATGTAAGAGTCGTTTCTTTGAGAAAAAATCACACCTGATATTTAGATATTTCTGAAGAACGCGGTACCTTTTTGAACGCCGATGCTGGAGCCATTTCTGCCCCGTTCAGAGTCCTCAATAAAAACATGGGCCATGAGGAGGCGTTCATCCTGAACCCTGGAGAACAATAAAGAAATGCGGCATTAAACGAAGTATATATGCGTTCTAAATAAAGAGGCGTGACATAGCGGTTGTTGTACCCAGAGGGGGCTGCAGCATGTCTCCATTCTTCTCGCACGTCCCTATTGGCTGGATGTCCGAGGAATCGACCAGTCTCCAGAAGTCGTTGGTGTTGTCGCTGCCATCCAGGCGTAGGCGGAGCCTGATGCCCGTTATGCCCATCACTGTGGCGATGCAAACGGAGGTGGAGTTACGGGGGTCGCGAGCCTCCAGCTTCATCCCGGGCTTGAAGTCATTTGATGGAGGGATGCGAGACTACAAAAGACACAGGTTTGTAATGTACGATTTAAATTGTATACGCTATTGTTGCCATAGTGATGCGAGAAATGTGTCTTGTTCTTTTTTTTTTTTTTTTTTACTGTTGGGTCACAATAAAATGTTTTCATTCAAATTCCTGCATGCTTCCAAAGAAATTCCGGTTCATTCTGAATGCTTTGGAAGAAATTCTATCCAATCCAAGCATGATTCTGAAGTTTTTTTCAATCCCACATCCTTATGGAAAAAATCTGATCGCTCCCGCATGCTTCCAAAGGAAGTCCAGAAAAATCCTGACAAATCTAACATGCTCCTGTAGAAATTCCGATAAATTCTAGATGCTTTTGAAGAAATCCTGACTGACTAAACAGCCGCCCCCCCCCCCCCCCCAATCCCACATGCTTCTGTATAAATTCTGATAGATTCTGCAGGAAGACATTCCAACCAATCCTGAATGCTTTCACAGGAATTCTGACCAATCCTGTATGCTTAAAAACAACCTTTGATCATTCCTGCATCCCTTTGATCTGTGATCTTCCAGTCCCACCGCTAAAAGTTGTACAGGAACGTCTGCGCTCCATTCAAATGATTTGTTTAAGTAAAACAGTTTTATGGTGGAAAAAAAATATATAACCCAGACGGTCTGGTGTGTGTGTGTGTGTGTGTGTGTGTGTGATTATTTTCTCACCTGTCTGAAGCAGCTGGGAGAGGCAGGTGTGGACGACGTCTCCTTCAGATAATCTTCCCATAAGAATGACTCGGGGGCTACACAGCAAACACACACACACACACACACACACACACACAATCCAAATTTACAACTCTGTTTGCTGAAAGCTTACACTAGAGGGCGCTCTTTTAGCTGACAATGAAGATAAGATATACCTTTATATCGTATACATATTTTATATACAATATAACTTTGAAAACAAACATTCTCGATGACTCGATGTATCTTAATTCCACTAGTCGTTGCATTCTGTTGTATTCTGTTTTCAATCTGAAAGCAGCTACAACATATACAGATATTTCATTCAAATTTATGCCATGAGCTTGTATTTCGAATTCGGTCCCCGTTATCGGCTTCTGTTCCGTCATTGGTGTGTTACTGTACCGTGTTCACCTGTACAATGTTTCCCAAATGAGTTAATCTGTTCACACACGTTTCCATCCCTACGTGCAACATTTTTCAGTCCAAGCCTCGCTTCCCAATAAAGGTTGATTGACTGCCGTGGATTTTACCGATACCAATAGCTAGGTTGGATCGTACTTTCCCATAACAGATTAATCAAACACTTTTTTTTATACTTAAAAAAATTAAAAATAAATGTATACCAGTTTAAAAAAAAACAAAAAAAAACACACAATGTAAAAACAGTATTGAACTTTATTACAGAACAAAAAAAAGTACTGAATCATGAAAAATGCTAAATAAAATAAAAATAAATATTAATTATATGAACAAATAAATATAGTATAGTGCTCTCCGTGCAGCACACAGTCTCACATTTGGGGGAAAAAAAACATGTAATTGATTCAGAGGTTGGCATCAAAATGACTGAAGACCTTTTCCGCCACACTTGCAATGAACGCAACCCGGAAAAACTATCCATATTGATTTTTATTGGTGCCGATTCATCAGGAAAGTCGAGGAATTGTTTGACCTCTACCTCCCAGTGCTTTGTTTCCTGATTCTTTGTTAATTAGTTCGCTCGTCTTTCAACCACGGTCCATTAGATTTGTTCTAACAAACGACAACGTGATTTAATCCTAATAAATGAATATGGTGTGAGTAAGGACTAAGCTTCTTAACTTTTCAGAATGCGAAGTACAGGGATGCAAATGTTTACAAATGTTTCGGGTTTGGCAAGAAATTTTTGGAAAACGTTTGCCAATGTTTAACGGGAGAGCGTTTTTTGTGAGTGCAGTTGCCTGCAGCTCCTTACTTGATTTATGTGTCTCTTGCTAACGGATTTAGTTTGAGAACATAAAGGGAGGAACAAATGAAACACACATTTTTTTTTCTTTTTCGGTTCCGAAAAATTTTTTTTTTCCTGGTCGAAATTGTTAAGCAAAGTGCGGAAAAAGCCCCGGAAAAAACGCCGCAACATTACAATACATGTTACCATTTATAAAGAGAGATCTTTCAACCTGCTCCAGGAAGCAGGTGAACTATAAAAGACTTACAATCAAGCTGCAGGTGTATGAGGTGGATTTTAAATCGCTCTCTCACCTCTCTCAACATGACTAGTAATGAATAGTTGAGATGCGTCATCTTTACCAGGTGCAGGTCCTGTGCTGACAGGAGGACTCCTGCCTGCCTTCTCCTTCTTACTCTCCTTCTGATCTGGAGGACCAAAAAAAAAATAAAGCCTTAAACACACAATCGATGGTGATACTTTAAATGCTCAAAGGCGGCCAAATCATTATTACCGTATAAGGCTAAAAATAAGCTTTAATGTGTTTTATATGGCTTACAACTGTCTGTCTGTCTGTCTGTCTGTCTGTCTGTCTGTCTGTGGGTGCATCTGGAAAGGATTCACAGCGTTCACTTTTTCCACATTTTATGTTACAGCTTTATTCCAAAATGGATTAAATTCACTCAAACTCGCCACAACACCCGTGGCCTTATTTGCGCTAATTTATTATTATATTTGCATCATTTATTATTTATGAAGTAGTTAAGAAGGTTTCGGTCTCATGATAATTGTAATAGATATCAGCGTTTACCTCATTATCATTCTATCAATAGATCAGTGTGCTGAGTCACGTGATTCACATGAGTCTTGTGACAAAAGTGATAATATGAACATTATAGCCGTAATAAATCATAGTACTTTGGATACTTGAGTAAATTTCAAGGTTAAAAACGTTTGTACTTTTACACAAGTGAAAGTTTAAAGGGACACTTTTACTGGTGTAACGTTTTCTGGTGGTTCTGCGCTACAAGCCCCTCTTCCATTCACCTGCTGTACTTGCACTTGATCTTATTTAAGAACAAAGCAACATCTTAAATGCAACCTTTTCATTTGGAGTATTTCGTTCGTTTTGCCTTCATTTTCAGTCGTTGAAAGTATTTTCGGGGCCGCTGAACAAAACTAAAACACAGACCTGTTTAAACACCGGCTTGTGTATTCAGGTCGGGAAAGTTTCACAGAAATCGCTTTGTCCAGATTTAATCTACGAGGTGTGTGAAGTGATGCTGATGGCCTGATGTGTTTAAATGTCAGTGTGTTCCAGGATTGTGGTTTCACCTTTCAGGGCTGTCCTTCCCATGCTGTTCATTGGCTACCGGAGCTCCACAACACTGCTACACCGTTACAAAACACACACACACACACACACACACACACACACACACACACACTTGGGCTCCTGACCTGTGAGAGAGAGAGAGAGAGAGAGAGAGAGAGAGAGAGAGAGAGAGAGAGAGAGAGAGAGAGAGAGAGAGAGAGAAAATGAGATTGATCAGGTGACAGAAAAAGTAGTTCCACACAGACAGCCATCAGCTTCCTGTCTTTAATCTGGTACAGGAACGTGACGAGTGCAGACGCCTCTCGCTGCGGTGACAGCGCGCTAATGCAAAAAACACGAGAGAGCGCCTGGTTCGATTCCGCACGAGATGCCGAGGCCTGGAGAATTTGCCTGCGAGCCACGTGAACGCCTGCGGTTTTATCGCTGGGAACATCAGAGACGCTCGGACGAAACCGTGGTCTGTTAGAGTGCTCGTTTCCAGCATGAGCACTCGAGTCATTATAACGTATGGAGCAAACGGCCTAGCAGGACGAGAGAGACCAAATATATACAAATTTCAATTGTAAATAATCCCAGCGTAATTCATTGGCAAAGGGACGGCTTTATGCCTACAATCCCTGTTTGAGCTCTGTTTTCTTATAGAACTACTACAACATGGAACTAACCAGTCGTGTCAAATACAATCGATTATTTGCACGATTTTTTGATTATTGTAAAAAAAAAAAAAAACTTACATAACACAAAAAAAAAAGAGACAACACCAGCGCTAAGGTCAGAGTTGAAAGGAACATTTACACCACAGGGTGTAACCACATGGGCTAATGAGGGCTAACAAGCAACAGGTGAGAGTGAAACAAAAACCACCCTGGATACGGGGGAAGGAAAAACCGGACGTATTGAACATATTAGGAATGTACAAAGAGAAAAAAACGAGGGGGAGAAATTGAGACGAGCCTAAATCGAGATGCATTTGCCTCGTCCTTAGTATCAGCCTGGTCAGGGTGGTGCTCATTACTGTTACAGTGATTTCAATGATTAAATTCAGGATTAAATTCAATATCAGTGGCAGGACGATACCGGGAAAAAAGATCGAATATAACCGACAGCAAAGATTGGATTTGAAAATAAATGGAAATATTCACATAGAAATAGATTTCTTTATTATATTTATAATATATGTGCTTTAAATAAGAAAATCTGCTCCTACCTTCTACTCCTGTAGATTGTGGTGATACGATAAGTATCACGATACTGCGGTTGCGATACGATATGTTGCGATTCTGTAAGCGAGGCGATGTATTGGGGTGGTTCTTATTTTAAGAATAGGATACGATTTTAGGAAATCTGTCATTAAGAACGCAGCACCATATGCAAACTTTGGCAAATTAGTATCATTGTACCCAACATGGTAATAAAAATATTTTTGCATATGTTTAAAAAATATATATAGTTGTTAAAGAGACCTAATATGAAGTGGGATTGAGGATTGATAATGATTTATTGTATAATATTTTAAGTATTACCATTAACTAGTAGCATGATCTGAGCGCTAACTAGTGTTTTACACATAAAAGCTAAAAAAAAGAGGATGAAAGAATATTCTTTTTTTACAGCAGCGACCAGAAAACAGGTGGATATTAATGCTAATAGTGGCATGCACTTATGCTAGCACTTCCTGTCACTGTTTAAGTTCAGAGATAAGAAGACTGCCATCTATCTAGCGTTTGGGATATAACCTCACAATGATTCTTGTATGAATTGTTTTTAAATATCGATTTTTGAGAATCGATACAGTATTGCCAAACAAAATATCGCGATACTCACGTGAATTGATTTTTTCTGACAACCCTGGCTTATTAGTTTGTCGTGAGTGCCGACTTCCTGTCACAGACAGTTTGTGTTTCTGTTTAGATTTAAAAATCGCTGAATAACAGAGGTTCTTGATTAACGTTTCACTTTTCCATGAGACCTTTCAAGCAACGGTGGACGATCGCATCCGCTTTGAATCCTCTGTTAACCAAACAACTTTTTTATTCCACCTTACTGTGAGCCAATACTCAATTTGAATAAGTAAAGTGTTGAGGGGGAAAAAAAATTTCAAATGTGGAAATTTCCCAGTTGCAATGAACAGAACACTATTAAGAACTTAAATGATATAGCTGAGGTTGAGGAACTGTAGCAGGAATTTGGTTATATTTACTTCAGTTTTTTTCCCTAGCATTTCCAGGGACATAGTGGTATAATTTGTGGTTAATATAAAAAAAAAAAAAAACACATCTGTTTAAATCATGGCCACTTCGGGTTTAAAAGAGAAGACAGATAGGGATATTTGTATAGCGGCTGATGCAGGGTCGATGCTGGGTTCTTTTTTTTTTTTTTTCCCTCTTAATGCTGATGATTGATGATGCTGTCAGGGTAAACGTACATTGTGTCAGCATAACGCCTGAGAAATATATAGGAAACAGCAGGTTCGCTCACTATTCACACACTAACAGCTATTAAGCCCATATTAAGCTCCGAGGGTACTGGTTTACACATATCTGGAAACCTGCAAGTGTTGTTCGACGAGAACCCTTTAAAAGTTCCAAACGGAACCGTACACAGAAGGAACGGCGTGCTGTAGAATTTCTGTTAATATTTAGACGTTTTCTCAGTTTGACACTTGACTTCTTAGCAGGAGACTCCTTTAACTAACGCAGAAGAAACATCTCACAGACACCGTCTTCCTCCGTTTCACTGCGGTTAGAAACGATATAAAAACTATAAACAAGTTTACGGCCGAGCTTGACATTTAAGAATCATTAATATATATATATATATATATATATTTTTTTTTTTTTTTTTTTGTTTTCTCCTCACGGCCCCAATGCCCCGAGATTATGTAGTAAAACAAGTCGTTCGAGTCGCGTCTTCTTTTGAACAGACGTTAAAATCTGTGTCCTAAATCATTCGGTCATAACACTACACAACAATACCATAATATAACCAAGCAGACAGCGACTCCTTGGGCTTTTTGAAGAACACGTTTGCAATTAAACGAAGTCGTATAAATGTATAAATATAAACTATGTCTGGTGGGCGTTTGTCTCACAGATGTCTGGCACTGCATGACTCAAAAACAGATTCACTTCTTCACTTTTAAATGCCCTACTGTACACACGCAAACAGTTTAAAATCTTCAGGAGTGTGTGCGCTTTGTGTTCTCACGTTTCATGTGTACAGCTGCCTCAGTTTGTTACTCACTGAAACTAATTTAAAAAGGAAATTCCTGACGCCATTATGCTGTGAAGTGTCCGCGAGTAGAGACATAGTCGTCCCTCGATTTAGCGCGATTTTCAATTTGGCTAATTTGTTTCGCAAACGGTTCCGATTTTAGCTCATCATAAGCAATGAGTGGCATCACAACAAACCAGTTTCCGCTAATTTATTGGTTGTAGTGTCCTCTGACATCAAAAAAGGGAGAAGCTACGTATAGGCTACGCTACAGTGCTGTACTGTACCACAGCAGTCACTATAAATCTGATATTTCTAAAATTTACATACAATTCATCTCACTATATTCTTGCAAATGTTTTCTGTGTGTTTAAAGAGTGCAGGAGAATGATTTACGGCTTAAACAATAAAAAAAAACACATTACTGCACCAAACTAAATCGTAATCACGAGTCAAGAAGTCGGAACCATCAAATAATGTCATAATTGCGAGAAATAAAGTCGCATCGCGTTCCACATACAGTTTGTCCAATTCCGACTTTATTGCTCGCGATTCCGACTTTATTGCTCGCGATTCCGACTTTATTGCTCGCGATTCAGACTTTATTGCTTGCGCTTCTGACCATTGTTCACAACTTTCCCGACTTTTTTATTTGTAATTCTATCTTTATTCCTCACAACTATTTCTCGCGTTCCCCACTTTTTATCGCAATTTCGACTTTATATCTCGCGATCCAATCGCATCCGAAGACGTTCTTCACAACTGTGTGCCTCCAAATTTGTGGCTCCCTTTTGGGGAAGAACCACATATGGCTGAAAAGGGCCAGAAGTCCCAACAATTTGGTCTATATAATGTATGTTTCCAGTCAGACAAAACTAATTCTCCTTGTCGGTAACTCCGTGAAAAACGCCAACTCTGCGGTTACTATAGAAACGAGAACATCTATCTATCTATCTATCTATCTATCTATCTATCTATCTATCTATCTATCTATCTATCTATCTATCTATCTATCTATCTATCTATCTATCTATCTATCTATCTATCTATCTATCTATATCTGTAATTATATACATCTGTAATTACATGCCTCGCAGTCAGGAACTGCTGTCAGATCTGCAGTTGTAGCAAATCAATCAATACCTTCTGACCAATATGTGTAATATAATACAAAGCAATATAACAGTTTTCCTTTTTTCTCATTCCGCATCCTGTGACATCCAACGCTCGCTATCAACCGTCCTGCTCTTTATTTCCCCATCTGTCTCTGTTACCCGTTCAGCCGAGGGCGATAAGGATTCCTCAGAGGTACATGTGTGCATGCTTGTCTGTTTAAAGGGGTTGTGTAAAAGTGTGTGTGTGTGTGTGTGTGTGTGTGTGTGTGTGTGTGTGTGTGTGTGTGTGTGTGTGTGTGTGTGTGTGTGTGTGTGTGTGTGTGTGTAATGGTTGGGGGCAAAAACATTTTTTAAAAGCATTCCAGCTGCAGCTTCTTCCTCAGACTCGGTCTCATGCCTCCGTATTCACTAATTCAGCTACACCTAAATACATACAGTGGGGGTAATAATTATTTGATCCGCTGCTGATTTTGTAAATTTACCCCCTTACAATAAAATTAATTCTAAAAATGTTATGGCAGGTGAAATAAGTATTTGATCCCAGCAAGAATTCTGATTCCCACACACCCAAATTAGTCCTGTCCCTTTAAGAAAGTTCTCCTAATATCAACTCATTGTGTATAAAAGTCATCAGTCACAGAATCAACCTCTTTTTTATTTAAACCTCTCCATCACCATGGGTGGGACCAAAGAGCCGTCAAAGGACATAAAGGACAATATTGTAGACCTACACAAGGCTGGAATGGGCTGCAAGACCACCAGGAAGAAGCTTGGTGAGAGAGAACAAATTGGATGAAATAAAAGAGAAGTCAATCACCCATGTTTTGGAGCTCCATACAAAATTTCACCTCATAGGATAAGAATGATTCTGAGAAAGGTGAGGGATCAGCCCAGGATTCCATGCAGAGTGCAGTCTCATGTGTAAAAACAAACAGCACGTGGTGTCGGAGCCCACTTTCATAATCACAGCGAACCGGAAAAACTATCAGTATGGCTTTTTGCTGGTAGACCATAGTTCCAGCAATCATCAGTAACGGGGGACTCTGTATGGACATTTGTGGACTGTTCCACATTTAGCTCTCATTTTAGTCCCTGTTCTAATAACCTCCACTCTTCTGGGAAGATGGTGCACTAGATTTTAGTGTTCTTCATTCAGCCACAAGGGTGTTGGTAAAGTCATGTAGGTGAGCTGAGAAGGCCTGGGATGCAGTCAGCACTCACATTCATCCCAAAGTTGCTCAATAGAGTTCAAAAGCTCCTATAGAAGACCACTCAAGATCTCATTAAAACAAAGAAATCGCTACTAAATTAGCAATAGAAAGTCATTATAGACGAGTGAGTGGAGTTACAAATAAATGTAGAACGAGTGCAAAGTAGTGGAAATAACCATGACCACGTCCACTCTTCTGCTCCTTCTCAAATATTTCTTGTGTTCTTGTGGCTCCTCGAGACATCCTGCTTTGTGGTAACTGTGGTTTCTGCTCTGCTTTTTTTAGAAGGATGATGGCCGAACGTGTTTTCTATTACAACATCGAAACCGTAATAAAAATATTATCTGTGTTTCTCATGAGTCCAAAGTCCTAATAAATGTGACAGGGTTTTTTTTTTTTGGGGATAACAATTACATCAAAAGTGAAGGACCTCCAGCATAGAAGCAGATTTTGGGAAGAAAACCATGAACCAGTCCCTATTTAAAAAGCTTCACTGAAATAGCGAGCATGAGATTTAGTTTTTTTCAGAATTGTAACGAATTTAGTTATACGCAGGCGACAGGATATTACAAAATAGTGTAATAAATAAATGTTGCAAAACACTATCTTCAGGCGTTCCTCAAATTCTGGACGCGACGTCTTCAACAGCAACAAGGAACTTTAATTCAGGAATTAAAAGCACATTTTCACCCCATTTACCAACACACACACACACACACACACACACACCATTTTTGCCTACTCGCTAGCTCCTGCCATCAGCTCAGAGGTCTGTGAAACCTCTAACAAGCAAAGCATTCATTCCTTCTCTAAAGCGGAACCGCAGTGGCTATGGATTCGGTGGCAATATGGACGTTTCGGCTCATTTCGTCATGTCCAACTAAACTTCCAGGAAGACGTCATCCTTCATCTCGTTTATCGATGGTTTTGTGATCATTCATTAGAACAAAAAAAAATCTTGTGAACAGACTTTTGGGATGCCTTCAGGAAGAAGGTCAGAATCTTTAAATGTGTCCAAGATTCCAAGACAGATGTCCACATTCTACAGTCCAACCAAGAGAGATGTTAACTGGGTGGTCCGAATGTTAAGGAATGGCCCACGTTTTCATCCCAGGCACACTGTTGGATTTTGATTGGTCAGAAAAAAATTTCATAATTCCACACTTTTCGAGACTGAAGAAGATTTTTAAGACCACATATAATATCTGAAATAATGATTTTCAATTCCAACTATAAACATGCGTTACGTTACAATTTCTGATGAATGTGAGCATCGCCAACGTTTTCCACGTGTTTAGTCGCACCACCGGGGGCACTGCACAGTCACGCCAACTGCTGCCTCACAACATAGCGGCGTGTTTTAGAAAACTATGACACTTTTTCAATCGACATTTATAATTAATTATTAAGAACTTACTTTGTGTGATAGGAGAGTATCTGTGAGAGTGAAAGGGAAAGTTTATAGGACTGTGGTGAGACCTGAGATGTTGTATGGTTTAGAGACAGTGGCATTGAGTAAAAGACAGGAGGTGGAGCTGGAGGTAGCAGAGCTGAAGATGTTGAGGTTTTCGTTGGGAGTGACGACGATGGACAGGATTAGAAATGAGTTTATTAGAGGGACAGCGCATGTAGGACGTTTTGGAGACAAGGTGAGGGAGGCAAGATTGAGATGGTTTGGACATGTGCAGAGGAGGGACATGGGGTATATCGGTAGGAGGATGCTGAGGATGGAGCCACCAGGAAGAAGGAAAAGAGGAAGACCAAGGAGGAGGTTTATGGATGTGGTGAGGGAAAACATGCAGGTGGTTGGGTTGAAAGAGGCCGATGTAAAGGACAGGGGGGTATAGAGACGGATGATCGGTTGTGGCGCCCCCTAATGGGAGAAGCCGAAAGAACTTAATTACTTTAACAAAAAAGCAGGTGGAAAACACGGTGAAATATTTTAGCTCGAAAACAGGCCTTTCATATTCCATCAGCGGCAGACCTTCATTTCGGTTGTAATTGCTTGACACAAATTTCGGGCGGTGGATTTCTTCTCGGCAGCTAAAAGAAGCAGATCATTTGGGAACTCAATTATCGTCTAACGGAATGAAGTCATGGCCCTGAAACAAGTCTAGAAAATCTGGTTCATTTGTTCGAATTTGGGATTTTCACTCGAGTATTACATATAATCTATTCTATATAATACGTTATATAATAGTTATTTATTATAGTAAGTCTAGTAGAATTTTATTATATATTATAGTACAATGAGTATCATATTCAAAACTGTTCAACTGTGTGACTAAAAATGCAGTCAAAAATCTCAATCAGGACATAAATCATTTGACTTTTTTTTCATCTGGATGGTTTATAAACCATCAAATCAGTCAAATCTTTGGGTCTGAGTGAAAAACAAGATGAGGCAGAATTAAAAGGGAAAAAAACGAGTTGCGTAGAGCAATGTGCTGTGGCGTATATAACAAATTTGGCCTGAGATGAAGGAGTCCATGTGGCTGTTTGACCACTCTAATAACGATGTGTTTTATTCCTCTATACCACAGGAAGTATAGCGCGAGTGCTAGTAGTACCTTTACCGCAATAAATTTACCACAGGAAATGAGTTCAAGGTATTGCTGACATCATAGGAGATATAACTGAGGTGTTTTTAGGTGCCGTCCATTATGAAAAAGCAGATCGTCAAGTTGGAAAGGAAACCGGAAATGACTGATCCGTCCTGAGGACTTTAACACTGTGGAAAACCTCCGGACAGACACTGGAGACTCCTGACATAAAAGTTAACCTGTTGCAGTTAAAAAAAATGTAAATAAAACAACGCCGGCGTCTTCCGACCAATCGGATTAGAGAACTGCGTAAAAATCCTCTTATACCACAGCGTCAATAACGCAAGAGAGACCCGTACCGCAATAGACGTATTGCTTACATCATAGAAGATATAACCGACCTGTTTCTATGTGACTTCCTGAGGACTTTTTAGTGGTGAAAAACCTCCTGACTGACACTGGTGACTTCTGACATAATAAAAACGATGGCTACTAGCAGTAAAGCAGCAAGTTTTAAAGACAAGGCTCTCGGTTTTATCACCTCTCGACGTGGCTAAGTAAACAATACGGATTCTTGCCCTACAGCGGCATCAGCTAGAAGGCGCCGAGGGCCACGTGCGCCGCTGCTGTGGCAGAGTGCGTGTTATTAAATGCAGAACGTAGCCGGGGGGATGCATTCCTGAGCTTCACACACAATCAAACCCCTTTTTTCTGACTGGCTGGGGAACATACCTTTCTCTCACACACACACACACACACTGAGCATCTCTTCTTACACTTCTCTGATGCATGTACCACAAAGCTGGAGGCACAGTTAGATCTTTTGGATGTGCTAGCATGAAATTTTCCCTTCACTTCATCTCAAAGACCCAAAGCTCCTCCAGCATAACATTGCCCCTGTACACGAAGCCAGCTCCATAAAGATCTGCTTCATAAGGGTTCCGAGTGGAAGATCTCCTGCTATAGAGCTCGGAATGCTGACTGCACCCCCGGGCTTCCTCACCTCAGAATCTACATCAGCGCACACTCCAAAATCTGGTGGAACATCTTCCCAGAAAAGTGGAGGTTGTTATATCAGGAAATGGCGACTCAATGCGGAGGAACAGGATGCTCAGAAAAGAGTGTCCACAAACGTTTGTGCATCTAGTGCATATATGTGAGTGAGAAAAGGGACGTGACTCAACAGGGGGTCGTTAAAAGAGCCGCTTTAACGAGAGCAGGTCAGCGAAAAGCAGCAGGCGAACGCCACCTTTTCACCTCCTGCGCCAGGATAAACACCAGATCAGACAACTTCTGCACCCTGCAGAGGCCTCACGGTCGTTCCCGGACAATTCCAGGTGCGATGGAGCGAGGTCTTTAAGTCGTTATCCAGAGGTGTTGCTTGAGGGAAATTGAGGGAAACTCTTTTTTTTAAGCTCAATTTTAAGCTCTACAGATATTTTAACAGATCATCACCGATTCAAAAATATTCAAACATTCAAATCAGATCAATCAATAGACTCTACAGATTGAATAATTCGATTACTTGACACATATCGATTTTATTTACACTCCATTTCTGACCCTGACTCCCTTTAATTTCGATTCAGCCTTGACTCAGTGGCTTACTTTCATTTAGACTCAGTTTCTGACTATGACTCACTTTCATTTAGATTCAGTTTTTGACTCAGTGACTCCCTTTCAATTAGATTCAGTTTCTGACTCTGACTCACTTTCATTTAGATTCAGTTTTTGACTCAGTGACTCCCTTTCAATTAGACTCAGTTTCTGACTCTGACTCACTTTTATTTAGATTCAGTTTTTGACTCAGTGAAACTTTCAATTAGACTCAGTTTCTGACTCTGTGACTCACTTTCAATGTGGACCCTTTCTGATTTGGACTCGCTTTCATTTAGACTCCATTTCTGACTCGGCTTCACTTTTTCATTTGGAGTCACATAAACCGGAATCATTTCAATGCCGATCCAACACGTAACCATTAGAAACCTAATCTTGAAGAAAGAATTCAGATTGTATCTATTGCAGTATTTAATAAAGCTTGAGGTTTTTACAGTGAGCAACGAACTGCAGTGACCTCTGGCAATACGCTCATAACGATAAGTCCCTTTTTCTCAAGAAATTCACATCGCTTTTAATCCAGACAGAACGTCCCGTGTTCGGAAAGCTCCGCAAACCAACCGAAAGCATTTCTCCAGCCGGCTCTGAGAAAACAACTCTGCCAAAGATCCATTTCACGAACGACGAGAACATTTTTTGAATTCCGTAATGAAATAGCGAGAAGATAAACTGCACAGGAAGTGTGATGATGATAACTTCAGGACACAGACAGAACCCGCGATAAGAAACGGCTTTACCGGGAAACCTCGTTCTCATTTATTACATACCTTATAAAATATTCAGAACGTTGTCTTTTGTAATAACACTGAGCCCTTCGTCTGCACAACGACCTGAGCAGGAACGAGGAGAACGATGATGACCGATTATTGGTGTAATTCGGCTTCTTCGCAGCTCGGCGAGAGTGGTCGTCCCGCTCGGAAAAGAATTCGCTATGATGCAATTAACCGTCGTTCCAGACATCAAATGAAACACCCGAGCTGTAAAACAACGGTGATCTGATTTCACTCTTCAGCACGTTCTCTATTATATACACTGTGTCGGAGGAAATGTCTGGAGAAGTTAGAAACAGTCACCGTTTCAGCTCCTGAAGGCAAACAGGAACAAAATAAAAACTCTTTCTGGAAGACTTTACTGTGGTGGAAAACCGTTACTAGACCCCTCGTGATAGAAGTAGCATTTAAACATACATAAGAATCAATACTGCTTTAATCATTAATAAAAAAGTAATAATAACTTATTACTAGTATCATTAGTAGCAGTCGAAATTGATGAATCATTTATTTTACATTATTACTTCACATTTTATAACTCTATTACTGTTATTTCTAGTATTTTGTGATGATTTGTGGTATACCATAATATACAAAATTGTGGCGTAAAAAACACAAGTGCATTAATATTAAACGTTTCATATCGTTCATAACGAATTATTCATAGGATTTATATTTTATACCAAAATGTATTTTATTTTCAATCATTACCGTGCTTACGTTTCGATAAACAGATCGATTAAAAAAAAAAAAGCTCGTCCTGAACATCATCAAATTCTTAACTTAAATTAAACCTCGGGGTAAAACTGCGAACTCGCGGGATTCGTCGCCAAACCCACGGGAAAGGAAACGCACACAAAATAGCAACGCGATAATAAGTCAATTCCAGTGTAGCACTAATAACACGGGGAACGAATTCTTCTAGAGAGACTGGGGGTTGTAGCGAGAAATACGTTATGGTATTAAATAACCCATTTAATATCTGTCATTTAATTTTATTGTCTTTTTTTTATTTTATCACAGGATTTTTGATTTTTGAAAAGAATGAATGACCAATAAAAAGTCTTATTATATTATATTTTTATTAGGAAACTCGCCTCCTATCTAATGCCATCTAATTTGAATATTATCTGTATAAAATTTATTTTAGTTTGACGTATTTCTTTGTTTTGGTCACATTGTAATAGAAGTCAGTAGCTATAGAGTCACACTACTGGTTGTTGTAGTTGATAAGTCTGTAGTTTCTTGATGGATTTCTGAAGTTTCTCCAGTGTGGAATCTAAACTTTATTGTAATAGAAAAGCTCTTACGTCATTCAGCGTGCGAGTGTCGCTCAGATGAGACGTCATCATGACGAGTCTTATTACACATCAACAACAAAATAACACGTCCGACCAAAACTGTGTTCTGAGAGTCCACACACTTCACACACACACTTCACACACCCCATACACTCGAGCTCGGCAGTTCGGAGCGCACGACGCGCTTATTACGGCTTTGTAACGCGTAATAACAGAGGTAGACGCCCATCAGCGACTCCCACTTTGGAAAGATGATGAGAAACCCATCGCGACGCGATCAAAGTGTTTACACCGAAAGGCGGAAAATAAAACCCTTCTCCCGCGTACATCAGGAGCAAATCCCCCCCACCTCACACACACACACACCCGGGAGCTTCACCCAGCTACCCCGGGCACACGAAGCGCACACCTACCTGGGCGAATTCGGTCGAAATTCAGACAGGATCTCAGTACTTTTCGCAAGAGCCAGCCGCCATGTTTCGATCGCTTCTGCGCGCTTGCGCATGCGCAGTTACGTTTCCATCGAAAGCGTCGCTTCTGCGCTCTCTTTCCTCATACACGTATTAGGTCAAGCCCCGCCCTCAGTATTCTAACGAGACACGCCCTCTGTACGCTGATTGGCTGCTGCTTCACCGCTCCAGATAAATTTCTATTAGAACTGATCATATTGCATTACACTAAGATTGGTGTGTGTGTGTGTGTGTGTGTGTGTGTGTGTGTGTGTGTGTGTGTGTGTGTGTGTGTGTGTGTGTGTTTATTACTTGTTTATTACTTGTTTTTTTTTTACTTACAGTTTCTTTCTTTATAGTTTTTTAATGAATCCCTGATTCATTATCATCTTGTTACTATTATATTTTTACTTTCATTTTTCTTTGTTAGTTTTGCTTATTTACAATAAACGTACATTTACATTTCATAGCAGCTTGCTAAAGTCTATAAATAAATCACGTAAATTTAAAAAATATATACAAATTTTTTTTTTGGTCATGCATCAGGGCCTAATTAATAATTATCCCAAACTCAATAGAGATAATAGATAAATAGGTTGGATTGAATTGCCTTTAAAAGAAACGGTATATTGTGTTTGTATCAGGTCTCACCACACGGTGGCGGCAATAACACATAAAATCAAGGAGATGAAGCTTGGGGATTGGAAGTGTTCATTAGAAAAAAATAAACTTCTATTTTTTATTTTACACACTGATATAAATATGTAATAACTGTGTAAATAATCTCAGCACGTGAAGATTTTACCCTTTAATTTTACTTTTCATGGTTCTGGTAAAATACTATCGTTGTATTAATGGCTGTAAGTTGTTTAATCATTTTTATCAGAAATATGTGGTCAATATGTATCATAAATATTGTGTGGAAATTATTAGATCTTAAATACAGCAATAATTGAATACATTATATAATAACATTAATTGTATTTATATTTGTATTATTAACATAATAAATACAGTCATATATATATATATATATATATATATATATATATATATATATATATATATATATATATATATATATAAATAATGTACATATAAAATATCAGTAGAAGTGTTAGTAATTTCAGTAGTGGTAGCAATAGTACTATTATTGATTTTATTTGTATAATAATTCATTTTTTTTTAACCAATATTGGTATCATTATTTTCTGCTCAATCAAAGGCTCAAAGCTTTTGCAATTGGAAAATAAAATGTTACAGTAATATGAAATATAATTCAGTTTCATTTTATTTGCACGGAGCTACAAATGCAAAAATAATTATTTTTACTTTTTTATACGTTTATAAATATCTAAATAATAATAATAATAAATAATGCAAAAATAAGTACATATGTTAACAATAACAATTATAAAAAATATTAATAAGTAAATGTATTTAAAATGTTAATAATAACAAATGTTAATAAAATGGTAAACACACACAATAACAACAATAATAATAAATCTGTAAATATAATACAAATGTTAATAATAATGATACCACTACTATGGATGGATGGATGGATGGATTGATGGATAGATGGATAGAGGAAGGGATTGATAGATTAAATAAAATGTTAACAATGAGGATACTACAAAACAAACAAACAAACAAATAACATTAGAATAAAGTCGGAGTGCGCGCGCTCCCGGTGACCGAGCTGTAATCTGTGAGCGGCATCCCCGTCCCGCCCCCTAGCGGTCGATCAGTGTCGCGGTTGGTCGGTCTGTACAGAGGCGTGCTGCTTTGTTGCGCTCTGATTGGACGCTTCGGCGTCGCTCAAAATAACTGTTGCTACCATCAGCTCTTCAGTCCGGTGACAACTGCGCGTGAGGTTTCTTCTCAAGTATGCAGCAGCAGGAGCAGGATCATCATCATCATCATCATCATCAACAACAACAACAACAGCAGCAGCAGGATCAGAATCAGGATCATCAGCAGCACGCGCAGTGGAGATGTGGAGGTGTAGAGATGTTCTCCAGGCTGGAGGTGGAGGAGGACTGAGCTCTCGCGCATTCCTGTGAATCTCTCCGCAGTAGAGAGTGAGTGAGTGAGTATGATTTCCTTTCACGGTCTCCTCCATGTATTCATCTGCTGTGATGATGATGATGATGAGAACAAGGATGAAGAGCGCGTTCGGAGGGTTATGCGTTAAAACGTCAGGAGGATCGACTATGGTCTTCACCATCATCTTCATCATCATATTATTATTTAATGGGGGTTTTTTCCGACTGTTAATTTGTGTAGTGATAACACCATCCAGGCTGATCATGACGCTCGAGCATTCCCACATCCTGTACTGTGTGTGTGTGTGTGTGTGTGTGTGTGTGTGTGTGTGTGTGTGTGTGTGTGTGTCTATGTTGCAAAAATATGTCTGAGGTGCCATGATCACACCTGTGTGGCTGGTCAGGTTCTGCTGCATGTGCCTGGTTGTTGCAGTGTAATTCTGCTGTTCAGCACAGTCTCACACCTACGCACTTCCAGCCTATTGCGTCGCAAACCAAAACAGAGTTGCAACACTGAACCGACTCTCTGACTCGGTTCCGCGCGCACACACGCACACACTTCCAAAAAAAAAAAAAAAAAAAAAAAAGGGGGAAGTGATCAAGCTCAATCCGAGTTTAAGATCAGCCCCTGTGTGTGGGCTGAAGGGTCATAATGACATCATGTAGGTCATGGAGAGCATCAAAGATGATGAAGATTCAGACCTTTGATGCTTTCGACTGCACACGAAACCCAGCAGAAGCCCACAAGGTGCAATTAGACTGGAAGACGACTGCTGGTGTGACTCACAGCCCAATCATTAAGAAGCGAAAATACCTTAAAAAAGAAGAAGAAAACACCCTCGAACACGTCGAACCTGAAGAACGGCGTTCAAGGAGGGCTTGGAATTCCAGAGGAATTTTTACACAGCACTCTAATTACTGACCGGGTGACAAACATCTCAAGGCATGGATCATCTCAGGGCCTGCAGCTCTGCATCTCTGGAATAATCTCAGGCTCGATTTATACTGTACATCATATGTTCACGAGCACGTCACCATCATAAAGTGTGATATATCACATATAACTAGAATCCCACGGGAGTTCCCTCAGGGTTCCCCCAGGGTTCTTCACATCCACAAAAGGATTCTACAGCATCTAGATGCCTTCCTAACCCAGATTAACGCTTCATCGAGCATATCAGTGAAAACGGGGTCACATGATTGCTGAGATACCTCACCTAGATCATTCAGTGTCCATTTTTTGGAACTCAATTAAGACATCATCAGGAGAAAAATCCTGAAATCAACCGGAATCAAAAATTGGAGGAAAGAGAAAAAAAATGGAGCCCACACAAAAATAACCCCAAGCTCCGTTTCATTCCCTGCTCATCATCTCAGCCACCTTTTGCTGCACCAGGAGCTCCACTTCTTCTCTCTTTCTCAGCGTGGTTGCTCAGTCCAGCTTCTCTGGTGTTGCGTCGCACAATCGGGAACGCCACCAAGAACCTATTCGCGCTCGTTCAGGCTTATATAAGGTAGAAGGATGATTCATCGATTAAACCGAAGTTTAAGGGGGGTTTTTTCCTTCTCATTCGTGGCCTTTCGAAAAAATCGATTGTTACGGAGCAGAAACGTCGTCCTCTTTCCAAAGCTGTGATGAAAACCCTCATTCGGGGCATATTTACTACGCGTGCACCTGCCATACGTCCGATCGGTCGGTTTCCGTAGGTGCATCTCCTTTTTTGCTGCACATATTTGAGAAGGTTGTTACAGGACTGTGGGGTAAAAAACATTAATAGAGCGTAAATACTGCTTGTATATACAACATGGACACTACTGTGATTCACGCTCTTGACCTACTCAGCTGTTCCAGCTACCAGTCAGACTTACTCCGAAAGGGGAAAATGTACGTCAGATGTATTGGGATGAAGGAGCCTTATGTGCTCTTTCTTCAAACTGACCACCAACTTGGAGGCCCTTGGACACCGTAGCATGAAATGTTGCCTTTTCCAGACCAATGAGAACCAAACCTGTTCTAGAATAACATCATCCCTGCACACAAATCCAGCTCCATGTTCTACAGGTTCTAGAGGTTCTTGGAGTGGAAGATCTTGAGTGGCCTGCTCTATAGTTTTAAATAGTTCAACCCTATTGAACACCTTTGGGGTGAATGTGAACTGAGTGCAGAGTCACATCATCTACATCAGTACCTGGACTTTACTAACACCATTGAGGTTGAATGAGAGCTCCACAAAATCTCCACCAAATCTAGTGGAACATCTGCCCAGGAAAGTGGTGGAGATTATAACAGCAAACGGGGACTAAATGTGGAAAACAAACAATCTGGTGTCCGATATGAAGCTGCTTGTTACGTAGATCTCAGGACCTGAGTATCTACTTGAACCCCCCCACATTCTAAAGGTTTATCTCACTAATAGCTTTGTTCCCTCTGCAGCATCACCACTTAACAAAGCGCCGCCGAATCCGATATTGACGGACGTAACTCTTCTTTTTGTCATATTAATGAAAGCACTTCAGCTCGAAATAAATTTTGAAACAAAGGCTCGTCTATCGCTTTGTCAGAGAAGGAGAATTTATTCCTTTCATTCCGTGCGTTCGCTGTTTCTTGGTAATAAACCGCCTCGAACTTCTTCCAGCCGTCCAGTTTCAAAATGGCTTCGAATTATACTCGAGTTTCCTGAACAAAAGCGATGGACGCGTTTCGTCTGGTTTTATGCATTTTAGATCCGTTACCCATTCGAGTGTAATGGGATTTGATCGCTTGGTGGGAAAGGCATTGGATTTCCGAAGGTTTCGAAGGTCGTGAATTCAAATCCAAGCCACACCAAGCTTCCTGGGCCCCTGAGTAAGGCCCTTAACCCCATAGCGGCTCAGATGTATGAATGAGATAAAGTTGCTCCGGTTTAGGGCATCTGCCAGAGAAATGTAAATGTAACACACTATTTATTCGAATGTATGAATATCAGAAAGATATCGTTACGAGCGATTGATTTAGGAAGAAATCCAACAGCACATATTGCGGTAATGAATGTCTGTGGTGAACACAAAGGACATTCGAGGGGTTGATTAAATTATTAATTAATAAAAGATTTTATTTGTTATTGTGCGTTAGGTAAAACGGACTATATAAAGGATGGGAAAATGAGAGAAGAAAAGAAAAAAAGGAGAAAATGTGCGAAAATATATTATATGATAATCAGTGGTTTTTAAAAAATATTGGGCAAATATATTTCCATGTGCCCACTTTGTCGTACTTTGTTATTTTTATGGCTTCTTTCTAGTTTTTACCGAATATCAAAGATATAAGCAACTTTTACTCTCTTCTCAAATACATCAGTGATTCAATGTGCATTTCTTTTTTTTCTTTTTTTAACTCCACTATATTTTAATTGCCAATGACTGTTACCAATTATATTTTGCACCTCTGTTGAGGACGTCATTAACACTCCTCTACCCGCATCTGCTGCCTGCGAGCGACTTTTTAGCACCGCTGACCTCATTTTCATTCCGAAAAGAGCTCGAAGAAATTGCGAAAAAATGTCGAGAAGCAGATTTTGTTGAAGTTGAATAAAAATATAGTTTCTATTCAGCTCTGGATATTTGGTTTCACTTCTACTTTGTGACATGATACTGTGATTTTCATTTGTTAACTGAAGAACCCCATTGGTTTACTGCTTTGTCTAATTTCTGTATTTTTTTTTCTGGTATGCTGAAGAAGTTGTTATGTTATTGGTTAATGCAGTGTTAAGGTGTTAAATTTTATTTGTATTTTAAGAAATCGACTGTTTTTGGCTTTTCACCAACACGTGTCTTGTTGTTGAGGACGAGTGCATCTTTGATCCTGTGTTCAATATGAGTGAAATACTCAAGTTCTGTTCAAATCAGATACTCGAAGACTTTTACTCAATTCATATTGGAATTGGTGACATTTGACTTGTAATGGACTACATTTTGCAGTCTTTTTCTAGACTTTAACTCAAGTTTGATTTTCACATACTCTTTACATCTCTACAAATGAATTGGGAAAACATTCCCTGTACTTCCCCTGGACATCCTCCACAAATTTCATATTAAGATCATGTGGATGGTTGCCTTCAATGGACAGGTGCCCCACAAATGCTATGCTATGTTCTAATCTCTGGATCTGCTCCAACCCTGACTAGGATAAAACATTTACCAAAGATGGAAGAATGATTAACAGTGGAAACTAGTTAGGAATTGTAGAGTTTGACACCTCTGAGTGTGGTATTATTGTTATTCTAATCTACCACCAGTCTAGTGCCTCTTGAATCCATCATCCATGACCTGATCTCTGGGAGTGGTACTGTCCAGAAGATTTCTGGATTCATTGCAGTATGTCACTTTCGAATCAACAATACAGACGTTGACCAAAGGAGAAAGTAAATGAGGTTGCCTTTGACACCCAGTACAGGAACTGGATCAGCTTTAGGTATGGGTTCTTGTGCTGGAGAGACATGATTGGGCAGAGATGTACCGGTGTAGGTGAGGTGAGGAGTCCTGACTTGCCGTTCCAATTCATCTCAAAGGTGTTGAATAGGGTTGAGGTCAGAGCTCTATAGCAGGAGATCTTTCACACCAACCCATGTAAAAATTTATCTTCCTGGAGTTTGTGCACAGGGGCATTGTGGAACAGATTTGGGTCTCCTAGGTCAAGTTAAGGGAAACGTTAATGCTACTGCATCCATATAAAATTGTGTGGCTTCAGCTTTGTGAAAGCAGTTCAGGAAAGAACCACATATGGCTGGTGTCATAATACTGTTTTCCATATAGTGTATTTAGGGCAAGGAGTGGAATTCTACTGAAAATTCTATTGATGATGAACTTAAATGTTGATGATGAACTGTGACTGTGTACCGTAGAAATCATGCACGATTGAGGTTATTGCATCTACCGTAAGAGAAGGCCACCAGGACCTATGGCATGAAAGAACCTGGAGGCCTAAAATGAACAAGATGTGGACCCCCTGCAATGGGGACATAGAGGGTCAGGTAGTGCTGGTTCAGAATCTTGTGTCCTGTCAGGATTTTTTTTATTACTTCATAAGCCACACTGTACTTGCAGGACAACTTTGGCATGTTTAGAACGCAGCCTGTAGGTAAATATGAGGAGCTAAAAGTATGAGGAATAGATACTGGCCATCCTGTCTGTTGAGGATTGAAGCTTTTGGCAGTTTATCCATATCTTTAGTGTCTGATTGTACGCCAGTGGCTGCACAAATCCAGGGCTGCAAAAAAACAAAAACAAGCTGTTATTCCCAACCTCTTCCAAGGCACTGTGACAGAATGGCTCTTAGCTGGCCTCGGAGGCATCCACCTCCATAATCCACCTCCTATAAATTGCAGGAGGGGCTCATGGTGTCTCGGGATTGCGGTACTTCTTTAAAGAGCAACCTGAGAGTTACAGCTCGGAAATAAACCCTCTTATCGAGTGGGATTAAACGTTAGCAAACCCCAGGACTTTGTAGCTCATTGCGAGTGTGGCGCGGTGGCCAGTCAGTGACAGCTTTTAATTCCTTATCAATCTGCCCAGCTTGTGCGCAGGAATTATATATCAAAGGAATTAGATGGTGGGTTTTGTCGAACTCGCATTTCCGTAGCTTGGTAATGCAGTGTCTTACATAAGGTACTGGAGCTCATAGCACACACAAGAGACTAGCATTTCTTCTGACATCTGATAGATTATTATGCACTCCATGTAATGTGCCGTCCTCCTATTTAGCATATGTCGAAGAGGTTTGTTAACAAGCACTGGAAAGGTGGTTGCGTGTGGCGCTTAGAGGTAGTTGAAGTGCTGCGAATGCCTGTCCTGCTACCTGGTATAAACAAGGTGGTAGGTCCTAGGGTTCAAGTGTTATGGTAATTTGCTGCCCAGGATTTGCCATCTTTTACATACTTTTATGGGGCATAAATTTAGGTAATGCTTAGAGGCAGATCTTGAGATGCTGGAGGCAGGGCAAAGGACTGTCTTACCCGGTTCTGTACTTTTGGAGAATTCCCAAGAATTCCTTTTTGCTCAAGACTCAAAACAATAATGTATCCATGAATATCATCGTTAGTTAATACTGATCAATTTGGTGGCATTAAATTGACCAATTGTGTAAAATATATTGTTTGGGGACATGATTTGTACTTTGTTTCCGTTCCCCTGGGGCACATAGTCAACATATTAGCTTGTGTAATATAGTATAATTTTAGCTAGCTGACTTTCAACATTCTTCTGGGAAGTTGTTCCACTGGATTTTAGAGTCTGCTTGTGGTAATTTTTGGAGATTCATTCAGCCAAAAGGGTGTTAGAAAAGACGAGTACTGATGTCGGTGAGGTGACAAGGCCCGGGGGTGCTGTCAGATATTCGAGATATTCCACTCCAACTATATTTGGGTCTCCTAGTTCAAGAGACGGGAAAAGGTCATGCTATTGCATCCAGAGACGTCTCCAAGTTTGTGGTAAAAGTTTGAGGAAGAACCACATATGGGCGGAAAAGTCAGTAGTTATTGGATATAATGTGTACCATGAAACTGAGGTTTTGTTTTTAGTTGTACAGTCTTCACTGCATCAAACGATCCAGGCTTCGCTTGGAGCAGGGAACGTTTGGTTGTTTTTGTTTGTTTCTTTGTATCGAACGTGTTTGAATTGCTGTCGTAGCTTCTGAGTAAGTAACTGAAGCATTATTGGATACATGTAATTATTCATAACGATACGTGATTTAATTTTTTTTTTCATATTTAAAATACAGCATTATTGTTATTAGAGGCCAAGCGTGGCATTTGCGTTGGGTTTGTCGGAGCCGATTCATCGTCGACCCTCTCGCACTGAACGGCACGATGCCTCTTGACGGTGCGAATGAGCAGCATGGTGTTCTTCCTCTGCCTCAGCTTACAGAAGCCAACATCTGGCAAAGAATGCATACTGAATTCGCTGCATTCCTCAGTGTGGCGCTATATATATATATATATATATATATATATATATATATATATATATATATATATATATATATATATATATATATATATATATAATATTAAAGAGAAGGAGAGAGACATAGACGCGAACACATGAACATATTATTACGACTTGACATTTTCCGAGCAATTAAGCTCATCTGGAGTCAATTACTTATGTTTAGTACTGTATACATGTGTGGGTGTCATCGAAGACGATGTTCTTGCTTGTGGGTTTGACACACATGATCACTTTTCATGCACTGTGACTAATCCCGATGCTTTTTAGCAACTCAAAAATGACTCAAAACTCAAAACAAAATGCGATTTCTTTTTTTTTTTGCTCTCTTTCTCTCTTGCTCTCTCTCTCTCTCTCTTTCCCTTACAGTCCTTAAAGACTTTCCATATCAATTTGTATAATGAATGAAAATGGAGATTTGCTGATTGTGCCATCAGTGGGACTCGATTAATCTCCAAAAAACAAAAACAAAAAACGGGCGATGCGGCTGCGCTTTAGTCTGTCTAGGTGATTCTGCACCATATACCCACACTGCATTATGGGACTTCGAGCTCAGCCTCCCAGTTCTACTATGGATTTTTTTTTGCAACATTTGTATCAAGTAGGGGGTGACCCCGACTAGTCGAAGGTCCGATGCGTCGATGATTTGACTACCAAGCTCAGGGTCAAATCTGAAACAAGGCTTATGCCATTTTGTTAATATAGGGTTGCTCAATGTCTGATTTTTACATAGAACTACCGCTTTTCTCCCAGTAAGTTAATATACAGCCTATTATGATAATGCTGTAAATAAAATGTAAAAAGAAATGAAGCTTTTATTAAATAAATATATTTACGTGCGTGACTAAATACTAATTTCTTCTTTCTGACAGCTTTGTGTTTGTTCCTCTCCCGGTCTTCATGACACGATCGTGGCTCACAGTGTCATTCCTTAAGGTCATATTTTATATCTCATGATCCTTTCTTCAGGTTTGTATTCTGCATTTCGCCGGCTCTCTCTTTACTCTCTTGTGAAGAAATCCCACCCGAAATGCCTTTTTTGCAGAATATTTTTCCATTAAAAGCAAGCGGTATTTTCCAGCCTAGCCAAACAAGTCATCGATATTTCAACAAGCAACTCTGCACTCATGAGTCACACAAGTGTAGAAAGAATTTCTTTTTGAAATCGGATCATTTTCTGGTAAATCACCGAATCGGTGCACTCCTCGTAATCGTTCAGCAGCTCCAGATGTGTGTGTGCGCGGAGATCAAGCGGGATAGAACCGAGTCACCTGACGCTGAGTCAGAGTTACGCAATGCTTTTCATTCAGCGGTGACCTCAAAGCTCTTGCGCCACTCACTCACAATTCAAGAAGAGGCATGTTTACCTCGATCAGGAAGGAGAAGCAGGAGGAGGATGACGAGGATGATGAGGAGGAGGGGTGTTTTTTGTTTTTTTTTTGTTTTTTTCTGAAATCTGCTTCCTCTGCAGAGAGCTAACAGCAGCAGGAACGCTGCGAGAGACCGAAACGCAACAATGCAAGGCAGGGAATTAAAATCTCTTTGTCAGATGAGACAAAATGTGCATCGGGAACCTACAAATGGCTGTCGCACTGTAGATTTTACAGTAGGTGCTTTTGAAATATGTGTGGAAGAAATTTCGTTGTCTCCCTCGACCAGAGGCAGGATGACATGACATCTAAGCACCTCAGAGTCGATGATGTTTTTTTTTCGTTAACAGCTGTTTTATGTCATTTTGTTTGACAGTAATGAAGCACTAACCATAATAAAGTCGATATATACAAAATACTCCAGTTTATGGACACCTAATCAGAAGATTGGTCCACATTTGGTTCCCGTTTGCTCTAATAATAACTGGCACTCTTCTGGGAAGATGTTCCACTAGATTTTGTGGAGATGTGTGAGATTTTATTCAGCCACAAGGGTGTTAGTAAACTCAGGTACTGATGTACTGTAGGTGAAGTGAGGAGACCTGGAGTGCAGTATTTGTTTGTATCTTTTTTTATTATTATTTTTTTATTTTATTTTATTTTTTTCAATTAAATTTATGTTGCGCCTTCATCACCATATTCACCATACCAGTTAAACGACA
>NC_139592.1:21826686-21914186 GCF_946808225.1 Silurus aristotelis
CCACGCTTCACGCTGCATTGAGCCGATGAGACTGGAGGTGCACTCAGGCATCTCTCAATCACTCAGAAGACACACACACTCCAGATAATCTCACACACACTGAAAAGCAGCAGAAATCGGGTCGATGGTGAGTTGATCCGATGAGCTTTCATACAGTTTTAGCAGGTACGAACATGTTGATGTCTGATGATGATGCTTAAGACATTGGATTTTGGATTGGAAAGTCACAAGTTCAAATTTCAGGACCACCATGCTGCCATGGCTGTGTCCTTAACCCTCAATTGCTCGGTTGTATGTTGCTCTGGATAAGGGTGTCTGCCAAATGATGTAAATGTAAAATGTAAGTAATGCTGCTGTAATAACCATTTAAGTGGAATTGTTGCTAGCTAGAAGTGACCAAAGGTCCAAAATCCTAACCACAGCGCTAGAAGGTCTCGAATTCAAATTCTAGCACTGTCAAGATGCAAATGCTGGGCCCTGCTATCGCATTGGATCTCCTTATTTCGGCTGCTCCTATTAGCGGATCATTCGCTCTACATCTGCCTCTTTCAAACCAACTACCTGCATGTCTTCCCTTACCACATCCATAAACCTCCTCCTTGGTCTTCCTCTTTTTCTCCTTCCTGGTGGCTCCATCCCCAGCATTCTCATACCGATATACCCCATGTCCCTCCTCTGCACATGCTTTGGATAAGGGCTGTAAAAATATATAAAGGATTGGGTAATTGCTTATCCAATCAAATTGCTGCCAAAACAAATCGCCATATCACACTGTAATGGATTGCATGTCATGAGTCATGTTCTCTGTTTGATTTCTACAGCAGGGTAAATCTGATTACTTTCACCAAAAAGCCCAAAGTGCCTCCTGTAACTGTACGTGCTCCTGCTGGAGGAGCAGCATTAAAAAGCCTAGCAGACACTTCCTCAGCTGGCTTTTCCCTGGAGTCTGACTTTAATCAGTTTAATTAGGCCTTTGCCGTTCAACTGCTAATGGAGTTTTAGGCTGAGCTGCGAGCACGAGATGAGACGCGTTTGATGCTGAATGAAGCCTCGTGATTAAATCTTAAAAGCGGAAAAATGTATCTGACTGCTGGGGTGAACTCGAAGCAGCATGAATCCTTCGTGAAATGACATCGAAGGGAAAAAAAACCTGATGTTTATTTAGTCGATAAGAATGTCTTTAGGATTGCTTTGTGTACTGTACACAATCAATAATTACTCAACGTTCTGTCCATAGGTTAAAGATATTATTTAACTCTGCTCTGCATTTTTATTAGAAGAAGAAAACATTTGATATATTTTTATATTATATTATATGGAATTAAATAATTGCAACTTAATTGCACCTTTTTATTTGTTCTAAATGTACCTTAAATTAAACCTTCAAGTTTTTAATACTCTAATCAACATGGGCATGAACAAATCTAGATGCTTTATGCAAATGTATGTTTATTATTAGTGAAACCAAACTCAACATAGAGCACGAAGAGAAAATATTCTTCTAAATGTTTGAAAGTAATTATGGTGTTTTAAATTACATAAATCCAGTGCTGGGTGGTCCGGGTCAGCAAAACCTTCTCTGCTGGCCAAAACACTATCAGAACCAGTGACCTACATTTACAACCTAAATTCTAATATTTGTTTTATGAAATTGTATAGATTTTTTCCCAACAGTTTATTCTTCTTTATTTTGTAGCGTTTCTCTCAGCTGCACTGCTTCCAGTACGTGTATGTGGATGTTAGATTTTTTGTCCAATCAGATTTCAAACTTTTGATAGCCACTACATTTAGTAACCGTGTAAAATAGTGTTAACCTGAAAATAAACTCCTTTCCTCACCCAATATACTGTAACTGCTTAAAAGCCCTCTAATGTATGCACGAGCTCGCAGACGCCCACGATTGGCTAACCCGGCTTTAATCGACAGGAGGAGAGAGAGTAATGGCATCCTTCTGACCCAGACTGCACGGCCAATTATTCTCTTTCAGATTCCCATTGATTCCTATTCTATACCCAGACAGCGAGGTTACATAAAGCCTATTCCATATCTTGAACTGCATCTAGCACACACAATTGCAAGGCACATAATGAGCAGGAGTTTGCATGCTTCGTTAGCGCGCTGTTATCGCGCTGTTTTTTAGGATCCCATACCACAAAGTCTCCTTTCTTGCTGTTACAATAACCTCCACTTTTCTGCGAAGATGTTCCACTAGATTTCGTAGGAACAGGTTTGGGTCTCTTAGTCTTTCAGCTGAAAGCCATCCTGTAGTGATTCTAAATCAAACAGGGGTTTGTGGTGGATCCGGAGCCCATCCCGGAGCGCTCACTGTTTTCAACTTGTTTTGATTGCCGCTTGGTGGTATCTACTTATCACCAACATACAGTTCAGCGTCCAACCCAGCTATTAGGGTCGCACAAGCCAGTGCACATTTAGTGCCGGTCACAAACCCGGATAAATGGGTTGCGTTAGGAAGGGCATCCAGCGTAAAGCATGGTCATTACAAACCTGAATTTCATACTGGATCGGTCGAGGCCCGGGTTACCAACGACCGCCACAGGTATCGTTAGCCAACAGGGTACCGGTGGAATTTGGGCTACTGTTGGCCAAAGGAGAAGAAGGAGCAGAGGCAGACGTCTACAGAAACAGCAGGAAAAGGAGAAGTGGAGGAGAGTGGAGGTTTGGGTTGGCACTTTCATTGTTAATATGACTGGGAAAGGGAGAGAGGGAGCTGATATGATGAAGCGGAAAAAGGTAGATATGTTGTGTGTTCTGGAGACCATGTGGAAAGGGAGTAATGCGATTGAGATGGTTTGGACATGTGCAGAGGAGGGACATGAGGTATATCGGTAGGAGAATGCTGAGAATGGAGCCACCAGGAAGGAGGAAAAGAGGAAGGCCAAGGAGGAGGTTTATGGATGTGCTGAGGGAAGACAGGCAGGTAGTTGGTTTTGAAAGAGGCAGATGTAGAGAACATTGTATTATGGAGACCCCTAACAGGAGTGGCCAAAAAAAGAAGACAGTTCAGCATCTGTTCAACAGCAAGCAGAACCTTTGGAGAGGAATAAATGATTGGTGAAACTCTTGACTTTAACTTGCCACAACACACGTGGCCTTATTTGCGCACCTCTTTTGAAGTAGTATGGGTTTGGTTCAGGAGAAAAGAACCTTGAGAGATATCAGTGTTGACTCATTAATATTCTATTAATAGATTTTTGTGCTAAGAGTCACAGAGTCTTTTCATATAAACTAAGTTAATTAATTAAAGAGTCTTGTGACAAAAACGACAGGAACATTATAGCCACAATGAATCCTAGAACTTTGGATCCTTAATTACATTTGAAGGCGAATACTTTTAAAAGTAAAAGTTTAAAGGGAGCACTTTTAGACGTCCTGTCAGCGGGAATCCTCTGTCCTCACTTGTTCACAAGGCTCACTGAAGGTTTATTCTTTGTTTTTCTTCCATCATCCTGGCTTTGCCCCCAATGTTGCGTTGGTCTAATTCAATTTCCAGGTTATCGCTTGGCCTTTTAGTGTCGGCACCATCGTGTTCTCGAGGAGCTCAAAGCGCTCTCAGCTCCCTGCTCCTCAGGGAGTTTTTGATTTGTGCCACAGATGTGCTGATAGCATCTCTTCTACCGATGCCTTCTGTGCCTCATTTACACACACACAATCACACACACACAATCAAGCACAGACGTAGACCTTATAGCACTCACTGACCCTATATTATAGTCCTACAGTATATGTGCAGCCTTAATGGTGCCAGGATCGTTATAACAGTTAGAACCAGTGCCAACTCGCATGACTCAGCTTTTTGTTTTTGGAATACTGCAAAGGACGCTGGGTCCGTGGCGTCAAGTGGGTTCCCCAGAGTGCTGTTGTCTTTATTTACCTGAAGAATGCAAATGGTTCAATAGAGGTGACCTCATGCAAACAAACACATCGCTTGTACTCGTCGATCAATCGATTGCCTTGTTCACCAAAGGTCTTTGAACAGTTCTTTTATTGCAGGGTCAATGTGCATGTGTGTGTGTTTGTGTGTGTTTGCAGGTGCCGATGAAACTCTCACCTCGATGATGCTTTAACACTTGATAACTGTGAACTGACACGTTATATTTACCATTTAACATCTTTTCTCTTTCTCTCTCTCTCTCGCTTTCTGTGTCCCATGCAGGAGCATACGGAGTCGTGCTCAAATGCAGACACAAGGTAAGACCTGAGAGCTGTTTCTGTGTTTGCTTCCAAGGCTTTTCATTCATCTTTAAAATGTCTTTAGTGCTGCTATTTAAAGTACTGTTTCGGTTCTTGCTTAGGCGAGAGGCTCATATTCGCAGGTCGGCTTTCGTGTCGATTTCGTACCGAACCGTGAAAAGATTCCTCGATAACATACAAGCCCCCAATGGCATTCCAACATGTTCTCAACACAATCACTTTAACCACCAAGGTGTGTTCCAGTCCTATAAATGAGTGTTGCATCAACCTTGGTAACAATAAGAAAAATTGCCCTGCTATTACAAAACTTGAAACAGGAAGCAATATGAGGTGGTATCAAAAAGTTTCGAAACTAACGTTAGTAACTGGTGCTCTTTTGCGTTACCATCACGGAAAGCAAGTTAGAACAGAGAAAATGTGAAATTTAGCTTGAAACTTGGCGAATCTGCCAAAGAGAAGTTAGACGACCAGAGAACTGGAAGACCTTCATCGAGTCTGACCCCCAAAACCATTCGCCAACTTGTGCATGATGATCATTGGAGAACAATCCACACGGTCTCGCTTCCGCACCCAACCTACTCGCCAGGTTTGTCTCCTGCGGACTTCACCTTCTTCCCAACGGTAAAGATCCAGCTCACCGCTTTCACACCGTTACGGAGATCCGGCACGAATCGCAGAAGGTGCTTGACACGCTTCAAAAAGAAGACTTCCAGGACACATTGCAGTAGTGTCAGGAACTCTGGGAGCGCTATATTGCTGTGTGAGGGCACAATTTTAAAGATGATCGTGTTTAGATTATTAAAGTAGTTTCTTGTGAACAGAGCTCGTCTCGAAACTTTTTGAATCCACCTTGTACATGGCAAGTTGCACCACCCGTGTTCCCCGTTACACAGCACAAGTTTCAGAGTAGCTTTTTTGAAATACCAGAGATCAGATCAGTTCTCTTGAATATTTTCGCCGTCCACATGTGATTGTCTCACACACACACAAACACACTCTGAAACATGGGAATGGAAACTTACCACAAGGCAAGTGCACATCAAAAACTTGGTATCGAAAGAGCTAAAAAATAAGTGTAACTAAGCGTATACTTTACTGTAATGAATGAAGAAAAAGTCCTTAAAAAGTGTTGCTGTGCGTGTAGTTCATAACCAGGTGTATTTAATCTGTATGCTGGTCTATACATTTATATTATTTGGAAGACACTCTCATCCAGAGCATCTTACATTTATCTTATTTATACAACTGAGTAGCTATGGGGTTAAAGGCCTTGTTCAAGGGCCCAGGAGTGGCAGCTGGGTGTGGCAGCGGGGTGTGGCAACTAGGTGTGGCAGCTAGGAGTGGCTTGGGATTTGAATTAACAACCTTCGGATGCAAAGCCCAATGCCTTAAACACTAAGCTACCACCTCTGTTGGAAGTGGAGTCTGTTGTTCCTACCTGGATATCATGTAACTACCGGAGGTGAAAAGTAACTAATTATATTTACTCGTGTTACTGTAATGGAGTCTGTGTTGTTGTTTTTTTTACTCCTACTTAATTAAATAAAAGTAAAATTACAGATTTAATAATGTTTTGTTTGAAGTATTGTATTACTTTTTCCACCTACACGCCGCTAATGATGGCAACAAGCTCACACCTGTCGTGATGATCAGCTGAAAACCCCATGAGAGTTCAGTAGCAATAAATACAGGATGCACTTGACAATTCTACAAAATGTAGCTGATTTTCATGTGTAGTCATTTCAAGTGTTTTAAATAGGCAATGATGCAGTTGAGCTTCAGTCATTTAACTGAAAAACAAGAACAGTGCTAAATTCAGAGGAGGACAGGCCCATTCCCAAACGCCCCCCCCCCCCATTCTTGTCTGCGTGTCGTAGTAGTTCACCGAGCGAGCTGTAATCCTGAATTAATCTCGACGAATGCACCTTTTAATGAGGACACCTTCATGACCTAGCACTGCACAAAAGTAATGGCCTACTTTCACTCCGCTGCGAATTTAGGTCATTTAGGAATAACGTGGCCGATTTCGCCGAGCGAAAGATGACGCCTCTTTTATTTCTCGAGCACACGCCACCTGTGTCGATTCGAGATCTTATCGCGGTGGACGAGCGCCAGCAATTCCAGACGCTCTATTATTTTTTTCATGTCATGCCTTTTGAAAATCACTTACAGATCAGCAGCGGTTGCATAAACAACGAAGATCATAATATTAGATCATTTGGAGTGGGGAAAAAAAAGGCTTAGTAACAGTGTAGTAAGTGTTATGTCTCTGAACATCTCCGAAGAGTGAATTCTATAGGATATTGACTCTATAAATAACTTTGGTGAAGCGGCAAGTGCCCCTGTGGCTCTTCACCCCCGGCCGCAGCAGATGGCCTCGGCTAAATCTACCCCAGCTCCATTCTGTCAACATTGGACCGGGATCCAGCTCTCAGCCCCATGCTGTATGGACCCGCTGGCTTTATACTGTATTTGGGCCATCTGGCTATGCTACTGTTGATGATGCTACTGTGGGTGCAGCAGTGCATGTTTTTTTTTTATTCTCCTATCAAGAAGGTTGTTTGTCAACTTTTGGAACGGCCTGGCAGCATGCTTTTGTCAACAAGTGTCCTTTCTAATAGTTAAAAAAAACAAAAAACGTGTGTTTACCACTTCCTGTCGTGTTATAGCCTCTTGAGAGTTTCAATGTTAGCATGGAAGCCGAACAGTTCTGCAGAATTCTTCATTTCCCTTGAGTGGAATCCAGGTTCTTTCTCCAAATGATACACTCGTGGGTTATCAGGACTTTGCGTTCTTTCATTTATTAGCATGATTCCAAATCCTATGTACTGTAAGCTAATCTAAATTTGTCATAGTCACCGAGATTTATTTTCCTCTTTATATCACAATAATATCAGACTCAGTTATCCCATTTCGGAGAATTCAACCAAAAGAATTGTGGGTCTGGAAAAAAAAAAAAAGGTATGCAGCAGGAATTGAGAGATAAAAGCTTGAGAGATCTGCTTACTATTATTTGATGAGTGGAACAAACTAAATAAAAATAAAATAATCCCACTTTACTTTGGATTCTACTTCATGTAGAGTTTGGACACTGGAAAAAACAATCACTTAATCGCTACTCAAAAAAATACCATTCCACATCAGCTGTTTCTCCATCATTGAACATTTCAAGGCTCTGGCATGGAGAGTGCTGGATCTATAATGATCTCAGATGTTGAGCTATTTTAGGAGTTGCTCAGAAGCTCCTGGTTTCCACAACTAGATAAGCTAACTGTATAAGACTGTAGAAAGGACATTATTTATAATCATACACTCCGGTTATAGTATCCCTCACTCGCTGGTGTATTGTTTTTATGATTTAAAATCACACACTTGATATCACTTAAATGAATGGACAATGTCTATTGTGAAAAGCGCCATAGACTGTGGAATAGACTGTGGAATAGACTGTGGAATACGGGTCGTGCTACAAGGTTGTAAGAACATACTGTGGAAAATGTCTATAGAAATGACAGTGTATGTGCATTTTGGTGTGTATTTTGGCTTTGAAAGCCAATAATTACATTAATCGCAAGAATATTTACAAAATAAATCTGGTCTGTGGTGTAGCAAAGGTTAAATACCCCAAAGCCACCAGGCAATTTCAAACTTTACTGTGCTGCCCGGCGCCATGTTTCGCCAGGAATACTGGAAACCCAATTGACGTTGTGTTAGTGCTTAAAAAACAAAAAAAACAAAAAAACAAGCAGTTTACACCAAATTTTCATCTAAAACCAGGAAGCAGGTTTAATTAAGTATAAATGAAAAACGTAACTACATCCTGCGAAAAACTCGTTGTGCATCTGAGAATTCTGACTTGCTCACATTTCCGACTATTTTCAACAATTCCGTAGTGGGTGAAATTTATTCGCCATAACCAGCATGGAGGTTATGGATCTCTTGAGAGATCGATGGGTTTATAATCGTCTGAATCACAAGCCTCCTGCTGAGAGAACGGACCTGAGCGAGCATTCAGTAGTCTTAAGCCAGACCTCAATCTGTTTTTTTTGTTTTGTTTAGTTTTTTTCTGAAAGTCTGCAAAACACCTTGGCCTTCAGCTCAGGGATTCAGGTCTGTATCTCCTAAAAGTGTTTCATTTTCAAATTACATGCTTTTTTCAAAGAATTTCCTTAATTTCCATTCAGATTTTTCTTGTATTAATGAAACTATTTGTTCATTTGGAACGAGTCTTTAATGTGACTCAGACGAATGAGTCATCTCAGAGTGATTTGTTTATTTTCTCCTGGAGGTGCATGAGCAAATCATCGCAAAATCTCAGCAGGTTTTGTAAAGGCAACCGAACGGAGTAGTTCATCTCGTGAGTCTTCTTGTCCGAGCTGTTCGTTCTTTTAGCTAAATGCCGCTATTGTTACAATAATAATGAGAGTCACGTGACAAAAGAACTAACAATACATATTGGTCCAGAAGATATGAGGTAAAGCTACTCATTCTGTTTATCGTAATTTGTCCTGTTCATAATACCGTAATTTCCGGACTATTAAGTGCACCCACATATAAGCCGCACTGAATTTGACAAAGTTTTTTTTTTTTTTACATAAATAAGCCGCACCTGTCTATAAGCACTGAACACTGAAACTAATGAACTTTACACAGGCTTTAATGAAAGACAGTGTCTGTTACACGGCTTGTATCTAAACAGTAGCTGACCATGAAAGTCATTGTTCACTGTCTTCCTCCTTCCTTTCACAAGGTATTTCTCTCGGGAGTTTATCTTTTGGCATCGTCGTGCGTTTAAAAATCACCACCGGTGAAGCTTTTCTCCCGATGCCGTGCAGCTCAGAACACAGATTAAGTGTTTTTTCATGCTCGGTTGTTTTCAGCGTGACGAATGATTCACATTTCACCTGTGTGGTGCTGCCCGATTCAGTGGGAGCGCATCTGATTTAATATAAAGAGTTTTATTGGTTCACCTGAACCCGTCAATTTCATTGGTCTAATGTTATGGGGCTCAGTTTTTTGGCTTGAAGTTTTTGAAACCGGGAAAAACATCCATAAATTAGCCGCTTCAGTGTTTAAACAGCGGGGTTCAAAGAGCTTATATTCCGGAAAATAAGTTATAAACACTTATAGATGATGGAGTAATGTGAATATACATTTTTTTCAAATTAAAATAAATTTTTCTTCATATATAAAATCAGTCCTGGAGCAATCCAGTAAAGTAATGGGTTAAAAGCCACATGTCTCCTAAGTTTATATTTTAAATTGAATGAAGATATCAAGAAAAATGTGATTCCTACAAACATTTATCTGAGACTATGTCGCCCCTCCCAAATTTTAGGACTCACTAAACTGCATTGTCATATTTTCATTACTGGAAGTCAAAGTTCGTTTCTGTAGATGTGTTTGGGGATCCGCTTATTGAAAATAAACTAAATGATCCCAAAAAAAAGATTTGTTCATTTTGAGGTTCAAAGAGTCACCAAAGGCACTAAAATGTTCAGATTTTCCCATCACTCATTTTTTTGCATGTACGTTATGTATTTTTTATATACATATTTAGTCTACAAAACTGTAATAGACTAAATGTTTACACACTTCAGAAAATGTTCATGCTCTATAATTAATGCGCTTGTCCTCTTTTATTTGCTGTGCCTTCGGGAGAAACGATACCGTTCCTCCTTAGCATCTCCACATTGCTCTCCGTCTCTCGTTTTTCTCTCGTCTAGCGGAATGATGTTCGCCTGACTTAAATGAAATGCCACCTTCTCGGAAACAAAAGGGAGGAAAATAACAGAGCGGTGGCTGCACGAGAAGAGCCGGGAGTGTAAACGGTTGCGGTGTCCGTGTTGCAGCAGCAAATGCGTCATTAACAAAACGTTACTATTTGCCTGTATGTGTGGTGTGAATCCTGCAGAAATAGACTCGAGAGGTTGCTGCCTATATAGAGAGCCTGGGTGCATCCGAGCCTGTAATTACCCAGCTTTATAATTCACACACTGACTGATCCAGAGCCAACGGAGCTCGAACAGCTGAACACAACAGCCTCTTCATTCCCACCTAATACTAACAAGAGCCTTGTTCAACCGCGGAAATCACTACACACACCGGGGACATGCTCACAGGTTGCTCCTATCGACGTCTTGCCCCCGAAAGCCATCCATTGTATTGATTCATATTGCTCTACGTCCTGCATTGTGTTAGTAATAAAACTTGGATTTTATCGTACATACACTATGTGGACGTGGAGTCCAGTTCTTTTTTCCTCACTGTTATTAGGTTTCATAAAAAAACTCTACAGTGGTCCTAGTTACAGAAATTAGCCTGTCAAATCATTCGTATTTTTATTTATTCCCTATTAAAACTTCATAGTTAAAGCATCCCTGATATCCTGGAAGTCGATCCTCCACATTTGAAGGCTTGCTTGGTTTATTTCCTGCATCTCCCAACACCTATTAGTGTGTTAAGCTTTGATCATTTCAGTTTATTTTATTGAATAATGAAGCGATATTGCACGAGCAATAAGAGAACGTTTTTTTAAATCCTGAACTTCTGCAAAGCTGTGATTTGGCGTTGGGTAATAATATTGATTTTATACTACTGTGTAAAATAGTTTAATGAAAAATACATAAAATAAAATATAAAATAAGTGCTATTTCAGACACAATATGGCCTTCATTTGGCCCCAAATTCCCAACCAAGCTCAAACTATAACTTGTATACAAGGATCCATCTGTTCTAATAACCGCAATAGTGTTGTACCGACCGGTACCTAAAGCACCACGGTGACCCTGAACCAGTTTCTTCTTTAGTGTTTCCCGGAAACATTTTGGCTCACTTTGTGGTGTCGTTAAAGTGATGAAGAATTTGAAAGGATGTTTCCGCACTCTATCAATAACCAGACGTGTCGATGCATCATATTTGCAGCCTGGGCTCCGTGGCCTTGGGGATGACACAGCATATTAGAAGCAGGGAGGCGTATACTGTGCAGCCTGGGCGGGGTGCCATGGGGCTCGTTTTTGCTGACCTGGTCCAAATTTAATAATTTAAGGCTGTAGACAATGAAGTTCAACCTAAATTACAAAAGGAGCTTTATTTATGTGGTAGCAAAAGGAGGATTTCTAGAGGCAAACATGTCTGGTCAAACTGGGAATGTCCTCTCACACAAAAGAAAGGTTTGCATATCCCAGCGATGTTAGGAGCTGGTATCAGACATGATACAGCACCCCTGGTGGACTGAGAGTTAAGGGCCCAAAGGTGGCAGCTTGGTGATGGCTTGAACCCCTTCAGCCTTCCAAGCAGAAACCCAGAATGTAAACCACTGAGCTCCCACTGCCAGGTATTTGGCCCAACTTGGTCCTCATAGTTGGTAAGGAGCAAGTACACACCCTTCATCCCTCACATCAAACTTTAATTTTCACCAACAGCTGTCGACTGTGGTTGGATTTGAAGTATCAGTATCAGTATGAGTATCAATAGCGTCCTTGACTCGCTCGCAGAGCTAGAGAGCTACTTTAAATTGAAACCCAGGGCACTACAAACCCGGACCTAACCAGGCAGCAGAATTCGCTCTTGACTCGCTCAGCTGTCAGGGCTAATTGAGTGGTGTATCAATGAACTGGACCTGGCAGCTCTCGGTGTGGGATACGGTCTCCTAGGGAGGTAATAGTTTCACACAAAGCCTCCTGTTTGTCCTGTAACAGAAAGGACAACAGGATGCTGTCCACACTGATACGTTTTCATTGCAAAATGCATACTTTTCTCTCCGTTTTGGCCTTCTGTCCACACTAAAACAGTGTTTTCAGTCAGTGACAACGTAGTTTTTTAAAAACCCTTTACATAGTGGATCAATTGAAAAATGGCATTTTCGTGAGGAATTTTTAGTCATTGATGTTTCAAAGAACAGGAAGTAAATAACGGAAATCACAAAGGTCGAAGCGTCTTACAAATTTTCCATGCACAGTACAGGGACGTAAGCGTTTTCAGGCTTTTCAGTGTGGATAAGCAACTTTTGGGAAACTACTGTAAGCATAAGTTTGGGCATGGATTGTTTTTTAGACAAAAAACGCAGTTTTTAAATGTATCCAGATTTTTGTAGACGTAGCCTCAGGTGTTTAATAGGGTTCCATACGGCAGATCTATTGCAGGACACTCATTTACATTTAGGCCTTATCCAGATGACTTACAGTTATATCATTCATACAACTGAGCAGTTGAGGATTGAGGGTCTTGCTCAGGGGGGCCCAGCTGAGCAAGCAAGCTTAGGGGTGCTGGGATTTGAACTTGACCTTTGAGCTACAACTACAGAAGCATAGCCATGCTGGAACAGGTTTGTATCTCCCATTTGAAGTGAAGGAATGCTACCACATTCAAAGACATCATATACAATGGTGTCAGGTGGGAATACCTAATAGTGTATGTGAATAATCCTTTTTTATCGAGCTCCTCTGTAGACTAAAACGATGTCCTACAATATTGCTAAGTATATACACACCACACAGAGCCCTCAGATTTGCACTAAAATTGGACAAAGTTGCTTTCTAGCTTGTTATATTCTGTTTTATTCACCAGACACATGGCCTCAGGAACAAATGATATTTCACTCCAGTTGATGCTTCACTTAGGCAGCCAATAAGCGCAAACAGGAGCACTTTTTTTTTAGCCTTTTTTCTCTTCTAATGAGCTCGACTTCTGCTTCTAAACATTCACTACAGCTGGAAGGCTGTTTCTTGTTGGTAACCAGCAACATAAGATTCTCATTGAAAGAGCTCTAAAACGTTTGATAAATACATGCAACCCTTTCTACACCAATATTTCCAGTAGTTTTATTTTCTCTGTGCTCTGCTTCAGACTTAATGTGGTGTCTGATATGCTTCTGAAATGCTCGTACTGATCCTGATCGGTGACTTCCACAAATTTGCAATGAATGGATGTGGCCTGAGGGAACGTTCCCTGAAATCAATCCCCATCTCTAATAGAGATCGTCAGCTCGATCTATCGAAGAAGAGGACCGATTCAGGATCTTGACCAGAAAATACACTTGGAATCAATAATAACTATAAATATATTTGCGATTTGCACCAATGATACTTTATTAAGGCACTGGTTCAGCTCACCTTTATTTTACCTGGTTGTTCAATAAACTCAACATCAATATAAGGTTTGAATTCTTAACCTCTTTCATGAGATTTGAAGAGGGTGGTCCCCAACTTAGCCTAGCCTAGCCAGGAGTCTTAAGAAATGGTGATCAGTATGGTGTCATATACTGTAATACTTTAATGGTATACTGTAATAAAAAAAAAAAATAATAATAATTTTCTCGTATCGCTATCGTCATCACAAGATAAAAAAAATTAAGAAGTTAAAAAAAGTCAAACAATCGTATCCATCCGTTTTTTACATTTTGGGGGAAATCGAGCACAACAGCACCACCATTGGTCATTAAAAAGTATACAGAATTGTATTAATTAGTTCAGACTGTACATTCATGTAGCTTAATACTGACCATTGTGTCAGGTGATTACACAGACCAACACGAATACATTTTAACGTTGATTTTTTTTGTTGACGGGAAAAAAAAAACGAAGATACCTTATACAGCGGATCCCCCAGAACTTGTGGGAGTTACGTTCTAAGACCCAGGGCGAGTTCCAAAAATCTGAAAATTCTGGACGCACCCCCACAACCCCCATGGCCCCTTAGTGAATTCATCTAGACATGACTTTAATACAATAATGTGTTTTTAAAAAGATTATGAAATTTGTTAGTAAAAACGTAAAATGTTATTCCTAACGTTCCTGAACATTCAGTCCCGCTGCGAATTCCCGCAAATTTTAGGATAATCTGCAACTTGCTGTTAGTTACGTTCCAAATGAGAACCCACGGATTTTCCAAGCCGAGAGTTCTGAAATGCGAATTATCGGGGGTTGACTGTATGGACAAAAGTACCGGGACAAGTGACGTATATTTTTTTTTTACCAGCACCATGAAGATATGTTTTTTTATGAGCTGGAGTGGAGGATCTTCTGCTATACAGCTCTCACTTTATCCCTATTGAACATGATGAATATGAACACTGACTGCACCCCAGGCCTCTTCACCTCAGTACCTGAATTTACTAACAAAATGTGGTTGAATGAGCAAGAACCTCCACAAAATCTAGCAGAACATCTTCCGAGAAGAGCGAATGGGGATTAAATGTTAAATGGGATGTTCAAAAACACCAACTTTATGCTCAGGTGTCCACAAACGCTTTGGAAAACTGTGCATTTAAACCAACGATCTAGGACATTGGTATGAAAAGGCTTGACAAAAGAATAAAAATCGCAGCAGTCCAAATGGTTATTTAACACATGATAATTTCTGATATCTTTTTAAGGAAAATCTAAAAGTAGAAGGACCAATTACAGGAAAGTGCTGTCCAGGCTTGTTTACTATCTCTAGCATCCTCTGCATCTGTTCTTCTGTCCTAAAGATTTCCTGCACAAACAGCTGCCGGGAGTAAAAACAGGCCACGCCGGTGCTGATCCCGAATCAGACCCCGTGTCAGTGTCACCAGGGTGTGAAAGGCGAAATTTCCGCCCGATCGGCAGCGTCGTCGCGCCTCGAGTAGGCTCTCGAGCCGCAGCTGTTTGCACCGCGGCAGTGTTGTGCACCAAGCCGCGTTAATTATAGCTCCGTCCCGTGAAAATGACAGGCTTGTTCACCCGGATTAATGGCACGTATTTAGACTGTCTTTCTCGCGGGATCTAAGAGCAAAATTACGTTGCGGGTTCGGGCGAGTGAAAGGAAAATAGAGCGCGTCAACGGGCGCGCTTTTAATTTCCAGCCTCGCGTCTGGAACGCGAGCGAACTGATTGATGATTGCGTTTGTAGAACATGGCAGGACGTCACTCAGGGTTTTATCTGCCGGTGTTTTCATACTTGCGAACAAATCAATTAAATGGATCCTGCCTGTCTTGTGTGCCCAGCTCGTTTCTGTGTTGTTGTTTTTCTTCGAAACTGCAAACGACTTCGCTTGCCTGTCTGGCTTAATGTCGGAGCTTAAGATAATATTTCCGTGTAACAGCAGGCTTGTGCTGAGATTAAAAGGACGAGGCTGTGATCTTTGAAGCCCGGGAGCTCGGTCTTTGCAGGAGCAGATTTCAAGCTGGATAATTCGGAAGGGATTTGTTTCCAACTCGATGAGGGAACACACAAATCTTCTGCCTCTATCTGCCCTTAGTGGGGTACTTAAACCTTTGGCAGGACAGAAATCGAAATGATGCGCTTTCTAGGGATTTTTGGATAGATCCGAAATGATTGCTCCATTCCATACTGGTGTTGTATTGACAGGATCCAGTGTTACATTTAAAATATTGATCCTTACTTGGGATGATCATTTATTTCACATGAATTGGTACTATTTCTGCTTTTGCCAGGCTTCTGTTCATTATACAAACATTTGTGCAAACACCTGATAACATGTGCTTTTTTGAGGATCCCATTACACATTTAGTCACTGTTTGCTCTTATAATAAGCTCCACTCTTCTGGGAAGATGTTTCACTCGATTTTGTAGCTCATTCAGCTACATTCTGTTAAAGTCAGGCGCTGAGGTGAGGAGACCTGAGGTGAACATAACGTCCGTATTCATCGTGTTCAATATGGTTCAAAAGCTCTGGAGCAGACCACTCAAGATCTTCCACTTAGACCCGTGGAAAGCAGATCTTCATGTAGTTGACTTTGTGCATGGGACATTGTCATGCTGGAAGTGAAGGAAAAAATTCTACCACATCCATAAACCAGTGATGGACAGCGAGGAAGTACGGTAATTTCCGGACTATTAAGCGCACCCATATATAAGCCACTGAATTTGACAAAGATTTTTATTTTGAACATAAATAAGCCGCACCTGTCTATAAGCCGCACCTGTCTATAAGCCGCAGGTGTCTACACTGAAGCTAATGAACTTTACACAGGTTTTAATGAAAGACAGTGTCTGTTACACGGCTTGTATCTAAACAGTAGCCTACTAAGAAAGTCATTGTTCACTGTCTTCCTCCTTCCTTGGACAACTATTTCTCTCGGGAGTTTTTCTTTTGGCATCGTTGTGCGTTTAAAAATCACCATCGGTGAAGCTTTTCTCCCGATGCCGTGCAGCTCAGAACACAGGTGAAGTGTGTTTTTTTCATGCCTGGTTGTTTTCAGCGTGACAAATGATTCGCATTTCCTGTAGACAGTCTGAGTGAGCGGCAGGTCAAACGTCAGAGGAACATCATTCATTGGTTCAACTAAACCCGTTCGGCAATTTCATTCAATTTCATTGGTCTAATGTTATGGGGCTTAGTTTTTTGGCTTGAAGTTTGTCAAACCGTGAAAAACCCAGGAAAAATCCATAAATTAGCCGCTTCGTTGTTTAAGCCGCGGGGTTCAAAACGTGGGAAAAAGGTAGCGGCTTATAGTCCAGAAAATACGGTACATGTTATTTGTTACTGTACTTAAGTAGCTGTTTCACGTATCTGTACTTTACTGAAGTGTTTCCATTTGGGGACAATTTTAGTTCAACTTCACTACATTTCAAAGTCAAATATATTACAATTTACTCAACCACATATTGTGCAGATAAAAACTGGTCAAACACGCAGCATTTACCAATCAGGGTCGAGCGTGCGCTCCGTTTTGAACTCGTTTTGATTGGCGCTTGGTGGCGTCTCCTTATCACCAACATACATCTCAGTACTATGAGCAAAAACAAAACGTGACTACGGTTTCAATTCACAGCACGCGAAAAAGCAAACCAGGTGCTGTTTACAACTGTAGTATCGTCTTGTATGACAAGCGAGGTGTGGCGACTTGTCTGATTCCGTGTTGGATCTCAAGCAAAGAGTACATTTTGTGCATTTTGCCTTCTTTGCGCATTGTTGCGTGTCACATCAAGGAGGAAAAAAAAAAATAAGCACAAAAGGTTTGATTGAGTGATTACAGCGTTTGCGTATTGCGACACACTGCGGTTTGTTTTGTGAATCTGACAACCGGATCTCGGCGGCGAGTTAATAAAAGAACCGGCGGCGAATAAAGCGTTCAAGACTTTCTTTTTCCCGAGCAGGTCTCCCTCGTGGTGTAAACGAACTGAATGAGATCACTGACATGTAGCGAAAGGGTTAAAAGAAAAAAACAACAGTCTGCAACCACGAAAACATCGTGTTAGCTGAAATTATGCTAATCAAAGGTATGACACGTGAGGGGGAAAAAAAGCCTGAGCTATAATTTCCGACTGTGTACCTACTGTAGGTGTATCTAACAACACCTAATAACATGTATCACGTGTATACGCTGTTTTCAAAACAGGCCACACACATACCACACATACTGTAATAGGTGTGGCATCAGCATTGCTACGAAATTAATGAAGAGCCAGCGGCCATTTTTATGATCAACGCCAAAAGTATTGGGACTCCTGATCTTTTCTGCCTTATGTGGTTCTTCCACAAACCTTTACCGGAAACTTGGAGGCACACAGTTGTCAAACGTTGGAGACTCAAACCCGTTTTAGCATGACTATGATCCTTTGCACAAAACCAGCTTTTCCATGGATTGGAGTGGAAGATCTTGAATTGGAAAGCTGATTGCTCCTCAAGCCTCCTTAACTCACCCACAGTACATCAGTAACTGACTTTCCTAACAAAATGTGGATAAATATTAGCAAATCTCCACAAAATCTAGTGAAACACCTTCCCAGAAGAGTCGAGATTATTCTAAAAGCAAATGGAGACTCAGTGTGGAATGGGATGTTCAAAAAGCACCAATCTTGTGGCCTGGTGTCCACATACTTTTGTTCATTATATAGTTATAATGTTGTTGTTTTTTTTAAGTTTTTTGGCCTCCAAAGACATGCTGAAGAACGGAATATGGCTGGAAACGGCAGGTTTCTCAATACGTTTGTCCATAAAGTGTGTTACAATATACAAGGTATTTTATAATACCTATGTTCTGACTTTGGATTGGTAAAAAATAATAATAACAATCAACCCATAAATCTTTTCTGTTCTGCCAAGTTTTTAACGCAGTATTATAACTATAGCGAGTCCTAGTTCCTAATTATCCGTATTGTTTGATTTGGGGGTCGGTCCTGCATGCCACTCGAGTGCTGATTTGAGCGTAATCGTATTTCCTTCACAAAATGACAAATTAGAGATAAAGTGGAGAAACAAGCCGGCATCAATAATCAGTCCAAAATGACTGTACATGACTTTTTTTTTTTTTTTTTTTGCATATATTTACATTTTAATTGTGAAGAAGTAAAAGTAAATTGTATCAGCAGTTAAGCTTTCTGGATACCTGGCCATAAGATTTGTATGTGCTTTTTGAACATTTCACATTGAGTCCCCATTTGCTGTTATAATAAGCTCCACTCTTCTGGGAAGATGTTCCAGTAAATTGCGAGGAGATACGTGGAGGCATTCAACCACAAGGGTGTTATTAAAGTCAGGTACTGATGTAAGTGCGGAAGCCCAGACTGCAGTCAGCATGAAAAAATTCATCCCGAAGGTGTTCAATATGTAGGGTTGAGGTCAGAGCTCTATAGGAGGCCACACGAGGGAAGGTTTCACGCTACCACATCCTATATAATCATGTGTTTAAATCCCAGCCACACCAAGCTGCCACTCCTGGGCCCCTTAGCAAGGCCCTCAACCCTATAGTTGTATGAATGAGATTAATGTAGGTTGCTCTAAGGCCAAATGTCAAAAATGTGTAGTAGCGTTTTTTAAAGGAATTGCTTGATTGAGTTGCACGTATTCAGAATCGAAAGACAGATTTCACCAGTGAAGGGGAGTGTTTTTGCAACGTTTAGACGGATATCTAGGTCATCGTCGATCTGTCACGAATCTAACCTTTTTCTCGAAGAGCTATTTATACACGTTTGAGCTCGTCCGGATGCAGGCAGCGAGCCGAGCGCGAACGCAGGTGACGACGCAGGTTTAAAGCAGACATTCCTCAGCCATTACTGTACCACCAGATTTTGATCCTTTAGTCTTGATGACGGTCCTTTGACGTAACCGCGGCAATCGATTCCCAAAGTGCTCCTCCGCTCTGCTCTTTTTTTTTTTTTCTGTTTTTTGCAGCCTGCTTTTAATGGTCATCTGGACTTCCATTATCTGAGTCAGATTACAAAAAAAAAAACTACAGCAAAACAACAACAAAAAGGCCTGTCAGGACCGTAAAGGACGTCCAACAAAAACGAGTGTGGGATCAGCCTCCTACAGTACGTCTCGTCTTTCATTCAGAAATAATGCAAAAATAGATTAGTCATGGTTAGCGGCTCAGCGATGGAAGCAGAGGGGAGACGTGTCCGTGGCCTTTATTCTTAATTTTTGAACATAATGATGTAAAAAAAAAAAAAAAAACGGCACCAATGTAAAACGCCACTGTAGTTGGATGAACAGCAAAACAAGGGGTGTGTGTGCGTTGCCAGATTTCGGCGTTCTGACCCCTCCATTTATAATTAAATAAATAAATAAAATAAATGATAGGAAGTTCTTTTTATATATAAAATTTGATATTAATTGTGAGGAACTATAAGGGGAAGTGAAATGTATTACCAGTTAAGCTTTGTGTTTCTACACTATATGAACAAATGTTTGTGGACATCTGACAATCATATTGGGTGCTTTTTGAACTTTCTATTCCACACTGAGTTCCTTTTTGTTGTTATAATAAGTTCTATTTTCCGGGGAATATGTTCCAGTAGTGTGTGTGTATATATATATATATATATTATTGTTTGTCCAACTTTGTGGTGACAGTTTGTTGAAGAACCACATATGGCTGGAAAATTCAGGGTCCATTTTTTTTATCCATATAGTGTAAGTTACAATGTACAGTATCCATTATAAATGTTATTTAAAAATCATATGAAACACAACCGATCGTTTTTTATTTCTCCCGAGTTTATATTATAATTATAGCGTGTCCTTGTTCCTGATCATCCATATTATTTGATTTGTGGGCTGATTTGAGCGTATAATTAGCTTTTATTTGTAAGGAAGTGAAATGAATTAGCAGTTACGCGGATCGAACTAATGTACGTATATAGACATCACCCATGTTCACAAAGCTTCGAATCTCAGTGGCTCAGTGGTTTGTTTAAAAGATCACGAGTTCAAATCCCAGCTCCACCATGCTGCCACTACTGGGCCCTTGAGCAAGGCCCTTAATCCATAAAAAAAAAAAAAGCATTAAAAAGCATTTCTGGCCTAAGAAATGGAATGGAATTTTCTCTCCGAGTTAATATGGTTTTTATAATCGTGTCAAACATCCTCTATATTATTTGTAAAAGTAAGGATATATATATCTTCTTTAAAGCTATAAATATTTTAGGATTAGATTAAAAGTGTACATTATTTATTTGAAATTCTAAGACGTGGCATTTATAATAATCATCATAATGCTAATAATAATAATTTTTCTATATATTTTTTTTTTCATCTGCCCTTGAGAAAAAACAACTTCTTTCGAATTCTTTTCTTTCTTCACAGTCTTTTAATAGCCATGTTGCACAAATAGCACTTCATGGCAAAAAGGAAAAAAAAAAGCTGACAGCATGAGATATGCATGAGAAAGGCGTTAAAACGAGGCTGGATGTGACATTCAGAGAAATAGTTTGTGTGTGTGTGTGTGTGTGTGTGTGTGTGTGTCTCTCAATCCCCACTCTTGTCTGTAAAACCTGTTCACATCATGATCACGGACTTTCCCTCATTCTAAAACCAAGTCGGTTTGTCTCCATTAGACATAACATTTATGGCATTTGGCAGAAGCCCTTGTCCCGGGCGACTTGCATTACATCTTATTTATACAGCTGCTACGGGGTTAGGGGCCTCGATCAGGGGCCCAGGATTCTGTTGTGGCGATCTTGGTTAGACCAGTGTTTAAGTGTCCAAATTTGATATGTCTTTTAAGAAATTAAACCTTACAAATCAACTGTTTTTTGGCTTTTCACTCACATGTGACTTGGTGTTTAAGGACCAGCACAGCTTTGAGCCTTCAGTATGAATCAAATATTTGAGTTGTGTTCAGATCAGATTCTCTAAAACTGTTACTCAAGTCAGAATTTGGTAAACTTGTAAGGGATCTATATTTTTACTCCGTTATGATTTTTAGATACTCTTTCCACCTCTGGAATCATGAAAACAAAGTGCGTCATCTTTAGTTCAATCCGTTCAATAGTGCATGTCAGAAGGTCAATTCCATAACCATCCCTTTAACCTGATTGCATATTTCTTTAACGCACTATTAAAGGCGTCGATGATTTCGTCACGTACTTTTCTTCAGGCTTGTCCACCCTGTGAACTGTCACACATAGTCACACCAGGGCGTGTAATCGAGCTACAGCTGCTGCGCATAGTTTAGTGTGCGCGTGTGTGTGTGTGTGTGTGTGTGTGTGTGTGTGTGGAGCCAGTTTAAGAAACGAATAAGCCTTTCAAAGTCCGAACACGTCCGCGGTAAGCCTGGGAGAGTTGTGAAGGACAAACATAAAGGACATAATAAAGTGCTCAAGTTCTTTTTTTTTTTGGCCCGAGTCTGATTAATCAGGGTAATAATAAATATAAAAAATAATGCTTGGCGTGAAGCAGAAAGGAAATTTGATAGCTTGTGTTGAGCCGTTTCACAGGCGGCCACTTTATCCCATAAACTGCATCCTTATATTTGTTTCATGACGGTGTCCATTTAGGAAGCCGGCATAGATTCCTGGCTCCGATGTTTCCCATAAATGGATCAATTCGAAAAATGGCGTATGCGTGTTCGTTTTTAATAGTTCCCCAAAAGCTGCTCATCTACGAGGTGGTAAAAAAAAGTTTAGAGACTAGGTTTGTGACATGCCAACAGATGTCACAGTCACAGGGAGCATCGAACTTTATTAGTCAGTGTGCTAAATGACATCATCCTGTGGACATCAGGAGCTGAGCAACTGGTGCTATTCTGCGCTAACACGTCTGCTATTAACGATTAACTAGAAACGATTAAAAACAAAAGTATGGATGCGGATATTATAACCTCCACTCTTCTGGGAGGGGTTTGCACAAGTCTTTTAGGTGTGTGGTTGTAGTGAATTGAGTTCACTCATCTACAATAGTAAGTTCAGGCAGGATGCTGGGTGAAAAGTTCTAGGGTGCAATCAGCGTTTCTGTGCTGGACGCTCAAGCTCTTCTTCTCCAACCTTCTCAAACCATGTCTTTATAGAGCTCACTTCTGGTCCAGACGCATTTTCATAGCTTTTTAGTTCCAGTGAAAGGAAACTGTAATTCTACAGCACAGAAAGACTATTCCGTCTTTCCAAATTTAGGGAAGAAGCACAAATGGGTGTGTTGTCAGGGGTCCATGCACTTTGTGCCCTCAAGTATACATTTTCGAGCAAAATATCTCCAGTTATAGAAGTGGGAGGAAAATATCGATCTTGTTTAGACTGCATATTTGAAATCATTTGCCTACAGGTTATGGCTTGAACCAGTTATATAAAGTCTCCCCCAAAAAAAACCCAGAAGGAAAGCAGTTTTGTCCGTGAAAAGAGTGGGAGTGTCTGTGTGTTTCTCTGTGTTCAGAGGCGTTGGAAATAGCCTCTCGCCCTATTTCTGTGGGAGCAGGGAGTTTCTTTCTCCCTAATGATGAAAAAGTGGGACAGAAGGGAGTGAGCTGGAGAGAGAGAGAGAAAGAAAGAGAGAAAGAGAAGTTTTTTTTGCATGGCATGAGAAAAATAGGTCGTTTTGAGTGGGACACTCCACAATGTAGCGGTTAGCAAGAAGAACTAAAAGCGTGAGCAATCGAATGTGCATTAGGGGCACAATGAGGCAAATCGCAACGTGACCGTGAGGTAGGTGACTGAATAAAAAATAAAAAGAGTCCCATCGAGTCCCATCGTTCTGACTGTCCTTGATATTCTCGCAACACAGATAGATGGTTGACTTCGCTCTGTCCACCCCTCCACCTGTGGGCTTGTCCTCTTTCTCTGGTCCAGACAGGACATAATTCACCCAGTCTGCTTTCCTCCCACAGGAAGGTGAGTGTGAATGTCTCCTACAGCAGGCTTTGTATTTTCTTGCAAGGTAACCATGAATCTCTGAGGTGTTTTTTTTTTAATACCCCGTCTTGTCCTCAAGCAAAAACTCTATCTGCCTATGTTTTGACCCATTGACCCATACTATGGAGGAGAACATAAACTCTTAATAAAAAACCCTTGGAGGCCCCATGACCCCAATAAAGAAACTCAAATGTATGTACAGCCGACGCCTCCGGCTCTTACATGCGCTACATTTATTAAAATAATGCTTTCATGCGGCTGAAAATATCTAATGAAAGCTACCCAAGGAAGAGCGATGAGATAAGAATGGCAAGACTAGTATGAGCAAGACTATTGCTACTAAAATAACTACTCTTTGCATCTGTGTTGAGAAGAAAAGTATCTCAGAAAAAGAAACCACAATGAAGATTAGGGCAAAAAACAACAACAAATAAAACAGTCTTGTTCCGGTTTACTCCGGTTTGGATAGTCCTGTGTGAACTCTCTTCCAGATCATCTCCTCACCCTCAATATGCCTTTACTGACATCGGCTCACAGTCTTATCAGATTCCACATCATTAATATTCATGTTTGATACTCACCCTTTGCCCACCCTTTGGATGTGCTTTTCAGTCCCCTGTGGTCAATTTCCATCTGACTGGGCCAATAAATGAATCTTTCAGAACCTTTTTTTTCCCCCTCCATGTCCTTCTTTCACACCCAAGGCAGCGTGAGCACTTATCTGAAACGAGATCATAAATCGTCCTTCCTGCGGTAAATCACACTGTTCTAGATAGCGCTGTCGTCTGGGGCTGGTTATTGAATATGAGTGTTTTTTTCTTTTGTGTGTGAATGTACACAGGAATCATATGATCAGTGTGAGTATTATTATCATCACTATTATCACCATTATTATCTCTCTCTCTCTTATCATCATTTATATATTTATAGATAGATAGATAGATAGATAGATAGATAGATAGATAGATAGATAGATAGATAGATAGATAGATAGATAGATAGATAGATAGATAGATAGATAGATAGACAGACAGACAGACAGACAGACAGACAGACAGCTTTGGAGGCTGGACAAGAAAAAAACTTGTAGAAATCTACAATCTGTTCACCCTTTACTAAAGCTTCAGCAGTTTTGTGTGCTCTCCGGTATGACACGGCTCTCACGACGGGCACAAAAACCCACCAGCGCACAGGGTTCGCACTGCTTCCTCTTAAGACTGCTCCGTTTCAAGTGGCACTCACACCTGATCAAAATAACCGGACAGAACCGTCATTCTGAAGAAAAGAACTCTATTCGAGTGCGACTGAGAGGATTTCAGACGTCTATGGCTCGAGTTCAGCTGCTCCGGCTAATCTCCTCCAGACAGGGATAGGCAGTGTGATGGAGGAATAAAGAAAAGGCAAAAAGGAGAAAGAAAGAAAGAAAGAAAGAGAGAGGGAAAAAAAAGGGACAAACACAGTATAGAGAGAGATTAGGGAGTGAGAGGGACACAAAGAGAGTGAGAAATCGAGGTGTTGAATGTGGGTATTAATATCGAACTGCAGTCTCGCTCTGATCAACTGTACATGCTAAACACTTAGTGTAGTGTGTGTGTGTGTGTGTGTGTGTGTGTTTGTGTGTGTTTGTGTGTGTTTGTGTGTGTGTGTGTGTGTGTGTGTGTGTGTGTGTGTGTGTCTGAAGAGGCCTCTTCATACAGTAGTGTCAAGTGAATGCACTGACCTCTGGCCAACCCAATGCCTTTGATCCCATTTAGAATCCTTTAGAGGTTCATCAGTTCTGAGCTACAGAGTTTCTCTTCGTGTTTGTCGGCCCAAATATCCAAAACTTGAGGCGTTTCTGTCACCACTTTAGCTTCGATTGATGATTGATTCACTTCCTGCATCAGCCGATCCGTTTGTTTTCTCACTGTATCCAAACCACACAACCGGATCGAGACCACATCTCTCAAACAGCCTCACACAGGGATGGATTTAAACACACCAGGGTTGAATTCAAACATTCTGCACGTGCAAAGGCATTAAAAAAAAATGCAGATATTACAATCTACCACTCGATTTGTCTTTGTCAGAATAAAGGCAATGTACAGGTGCATCGTGTTCCCCATCGTACAGCGATAACATTCCTTTGACGGTGTCACCGACAGATGATCCTTTAATTAAAGATACAACAGGCAGAGCCTTTAGGGGGCCAAGCACAATTTTAGGATCAGTACAGCGTCATCAAGAATTTACTGCACAAAGTGCTCACTCAAACGCTTCAAAACATAATGGATAATTTTTGCCTGCTAATCATTTACATTTATGGCATTTGGCAGGCAATCTTATCTACAGCGAATTATATTTATCTCAATCATACAATTGAGCAGCAGTGGGATTCTATGCAATTCAATATGGTACTGACAGTTTGCTTTTATTTCTTTGGTTCAGACAAACAGCAAATCATCAATTTACTAAAGTGCCTTCTGACTTCTAACGCATGGCCCCTTTCACCAAAAAAAAAAAATTTATTAAATAAAACCAGACCAACAGTTCTTTTCCTGTTCTGTTTCCAGGAAGTTACAGCTCTACCTCTGCCATGTAAATCTGTATTCTATGTGACCATGAGGAACAGTTTAGCGAGGAGAAATCAAACTACATATAAAATATTAGTCACAAATTATTGGTCAGTTTCTAAATAATAAATGTATAGTACCTCTACTAATAATTACATATAAATTAATCCTTTTTTTCCCGACAAAAGTATTTAAAAAATTATGCATCGCAGGACAAATGCCAATTTGTGTGCAATGGACACTTTTTTTAATCAGTGCATCACATCGTTTACTTTAATTGCGATGGACCGGTGCGAATCAGTGAATCTTTCCATCCCTAATATGCTGAGTTCCCCTTTTCCAAAAAGCACAGATCGATCCATTTGTCTTCAGCGATCACTCGTATTTTTCAGAGTGACCACTGTGGAGGTATAGTGTAGTGTATATACATAGTGTATCTCTAAAGCACCCTAGACACAAGAGGCTCATTCACACCTTTCAAGTTGCACCACAAGTGCAAATTCGCACGTTCGGTTTAAAGACATGTTTATTTGTCATTATTACTGCTGGTCCAGATTTCAAGCAATACATATTCCAGTAGGTGGATTGGCAACTCATGGTTGCTCCTGCCTGTGGACATGTTCTTTCCTTTTGTTTTGTAGTCGATGGGATAATATTCAGCGTGTACACCAGCCTCATGCACAGTTTTTCCGGGAACATACTCTGGCTTTGCTGCAGCCCAGAAAACTATAAAGGTGAATAAAGTGATTCCTCAGAAGATTCCAGATTGCCCAGGACTTCTTAAGGTGCACAATAATATAATAAGCTAATTATTTTCATGCTCATAAAGGTGCAGGATCTGGCAGATCGATTCATCTACCACTCATCCACGGCATCTATATGTACGTCTCAGGTGGACAAACAGAGTTCATACAGTCAAACACGTCATGGTCACAAATTGTCTTTGATCATTGTCAGATCTTCTTCAAAATACCAGACAAATGGCAAGCAGCTGAGCAGAGAAGCTTAATAATGTGGGAAAGATGTTATCAAACTGAACGAATCCGTTTTGAATCCTGGCCTCGTGCTTCAATTGAGAGATTTTAATGAGGTCCAGCGAAAGCACCTAGAAAATCTGTTCTGATTGACAGGGTTAGAACGAGGACCTGCTAACATGGCGATGTTGTAGACAGCCAGGATCATGGATCGAAAATGTTTTGTGGGTTCCGATCAACCATAGATCTGTCTTACGGCTAGAAATTACCTGGCTACCTTCTGGAAGGTACTCTGTTTATCACCAGTATCTACTAATGTTCGCAAAGTTTTATTCAGATGAAACTTATTTAAAATTTATATTCCAAAGTCAAGCAACAATGTACCAAAAAACATATTTACAAAAGTATTGGGACAACCAATTTTTTCCTTCCATATGTGATTCTTACCCAAACAGCCCCACTTGCTGTTATAATAACCTCCACTCTTCTGGGAAGATGTTCCACTAGATTTTGAAGAGTGCTTGTAGAGATTTGTGCTAATTCAGCCACTATGTCTGCATGCAATTATCATGTCTCGCTTTTGATGCGTAGACACCCACTATATGAACACCTGACCCTAAGATTGGTATGTGGTTTCTGAACATCCCATTCCACATTCAGTCCCCATTCACTTTTATAGTATCCTCTACTCTTCCGGGAAGATGTTCCACTCGATTATAGAGTGTGCTTGTGGAGATTTGTGATCATTCAGACATCAGGCAGGTACTGGTGTAGGTGAGGTGAGGAGGCGGCGTTCAGCTTTTTCCAATTCCAAATCTATAGCAGACATATGGAGATCTTCCATTTCAACCCATGTAAAGCATATCATCATGAAGTTTGCTTTGTACACAGAGGCATTGTCATGCTGGAACAGGTTTGGGTCTTCTAGTTCAGGTGAAGGGAAAATTTCATGCTACCGCAAACCAAAGACGTCCTATACACTTGTGTGCCTCCATCTTTGTTTGGGACACAACAGTTTGGGAAAGAATCACATATGGCTAAACAGTTCATTGATAAAACCATTGTTTTAAAATCATAAGCACAGGATAATCTGTGAAGACCTAAGTTTTTAATGGGTTGATAGTGGTATGTTTGGTTCCTCCACACTAAAGCAGGTTGTTCGTAAAGCTCTAGGGCTGAGTGTGTTGGTGTGAAGTGTACATGGCAGTAAAAGCAGGCTTGTTTGTTTATTTCTCTCTCCTCAGCCGTTAGAAGTTAGCCTCGGGTTCCAAATTAGAGCACAGCTTGGGGGCTTAGCGTCACTAAAGATAAAGCATATCCATACAACTGCACTCACTCACACACACAAACACAGAGGCTGAAGTGTTAATTCACTGGCATTACACACAAACAGCAAGTGTGAAGACATGATGAACGGTCAAATCTTCATATCATATTTTCGTATAGAAAATAGTGTGTTGGAATATATGGGTGGTGTGTGGGGTCCTGGGAAAACCTTTTTGACTTTCTTAATGACTGTAAATACGGTGTTAGTTTTACTTACCTATTTAAAGGATTTGTTCTCACGTTCTTCTCAGGTGTGTATCGTCACGCGGTTTGCTTCGTCTCATATTCACGTCCCTCCCAGCAGTAATCGCGTTCGCATCTTTGCCCTCGCGTTTGCTTGTTTTTGTCTTTCTCATGAGAGGCTGAAAGTAGAACAGAGTTGTTTGGAATGAGCCAAAGTATGCGTAAATTACGACAGAACACGCAAAAGAGACAGAGAGATATGTGTTGCTATTAGCACAGTTTAATCATCTGCTGCTTGGTTAGCATACAGTAGCAGGAGGAACATGTAGCATGACAGGAAGTGCATATTTAATCAAGTTTTAGTCGATTAATTCAATTTATTTCTTCACACCGGTTCTTGGTGTACATTTATTAAGTTTGAACATAAAACCTGAGGTAAAAAACTACTTAAATAAAACATTTTTTATATTTCCCAAACAAACACTATTACGTACCATTTGTGAGAATAGAAGATTTACATTAAAATGTCAAGACATCTGTATAAACCGTTTGTGAGTGTATTTTTACAGGATAGCAAATTTGCATCAATGAATAAATGTGCAAAAATTGCGTCCAAATCTTAAAATAGCACTGCTACAATATAATTATTTACATAATGTACACTTTAACACCATATTCTCCATAAAAACACCATAACACTGATGTTAATGTCTGCATTAGCAATACGTAGACATATACTATATGGACGACAGTTCGTGGACACCCGACTATAAGATTGGTATGTTAGTCTTTATTTCTTGTAAAAAAATAACCTCCACTCTTCCGGGAAGATATTCCACTAGATTTTAGAATGTGATTATGGAGATCCGTGTTCATTCAGCCAGTTTTGTAAAGTCAGGTACTGAGGTGAGGAGGCCTGGGGTGCAGTTAGCATTCACATTCAGTGTTGAGATCTTCCATTCTAACCCATGTGAAGCATATCTTCATGGAGGTATTATCATGCCTCAACAGGTTTTGCTCTTGTTCAAGTGACGAAAGTCCAATAAAATTGTGTGCCCTTTTGTCTGTAGGAACCATATATGGCTGGGAAAGTCATGTTTCTCAATATGTTTGTCTTTATAGTATATCTTTGAAAAGTATGTGGTTTAATATGTTTGCAAAATATGGTTTAATTGCCTATTTTGTTTTCTGATAACCACCTTAATCATGTAAGTGTCTCCATACCTCAGCGCTGTGAGAAGAGCTTTTTGTTTAGTGGGCCTCAGCGCTAGAGCTCCCGGGCTAATGAAGTGCAATAACGGGTGTGTTTTTCATTACGGCCCGCTGCTGGGGAACGTGATTGTGTGGCGTAACGGCCCTCAGAGCGGCAGCTTCATCCCTAATCACCAACCTTTCCTTTTATTACAGGAGACTAATGAAATCGTGGCTATTAAGAAGTTCAAGGACAGCGAAGGTAAGACGCCGGCACTAACAGGCAACGAAATCATACAGAGACATCTCAAAGATTAACGGGGAAATGCCTTTTATTATACTTTTCCAAAGGTGTCCTCGGGTTCTGCGCCATTTCTTCAACCTTGAAGTGATTTATCAAGCAATTATAAAGTAATTACAAATTCTAAACCCTGCTCAGATTCCAGATAAACGATCAGGTTACTGTGGAAAATTCAATTTTTCAAAATCGATCATTTATAATACTGTAGCACACATGTTTTTAGCCGAATGATTCAAATACAATTAAACAATTTCACATATCTAACATAAAAAGGCATTTTCTTAGTTGTGTGTTTTCATATTTCATGATATATCAGTATTACAAGCAGAATTTGGTGTTTTAATTCAAAATGCACGTCTAAATGATACTCTTTTAGCCACATTAAAAATCTAGCCCCAGAGCAAACACAATAAAAAGAACATCAGTCAGAGAACATGCCTCAAGTTCAGGTGACTGACTGAAAAGAACATCTTGGCTGAACTCTCACTTCAGATGTAGAATTGTGTAGCTTGTAGGCTTTGAGTCCCACTCTGAGGCTTCTCTGTAGTTTAATGAGCTCAGGTGGGTGGGTATCTATGCCGGACGGGCATAGAAAATAACCAGTAGCACTTTTCAGAACCTTGCATACTCACTTTATCTTTTTTTTTAATGTCCTCATGTTGCTCCTCATGCAGAGAACGAGGATGTGAAGGAGACGACGATGCGGGAGCTGAAGATGCTCCGCACGCTCAAGCAGGAAAACATCGTGGAGCTGAAGGAGGCGTTCCGGCGCCGGGGGAAACTCTACCTGGTGTTTGAGTATGTGGAGAAGGTACATGCAGGGATGCCGCTCCGTGGGACGCTTCAGTTCAGATCAAGTTTTTAATTTATTTTAGCATGACAGTTGTTTGGTGAAATACATTTACTTACCCTGCAAACAAAGTCGTAGGTGTCTACACTAATGATGCACATATACAATAACAGAGTGCGGAATATTTCATTGAATTTTATGTGGAAAGAGTTACTGTGATTTTCCTGTGAAAAAAACAAAACAACCCAGACCGTGATCCACTTCAGCTAACAAATAGAGGCTTTACAAAATACGCATGTAACAGCCACACATCACGATATATAACATGCTCAGGTCCTCACTTTTTATTATGTTCTTATTTAGGTCCTCAGTTTTTGTTATGTTTTTACTTAGATCCTTGCTATTCTATCTTCTTACTCAAGTCCTCACGTTTCTAAAGGTTTTTTTCCTTAAATCGTTACTTTACTTCATGTTCTTACTCGAGTGCTTACTTTTTGGAAACTTTCTAATTATGGTCCTTACTTTTCTTTTGCTATTCTAAATATTGAAGTTTTTACTTCTTTCCTCACTTTTCAGTTTTTATTCAAGTCCTTACTTTTCTTTATGTTCTTACTTTATTCCTCACCTTTCTAAAAATCTTCCTCAGGTCTTCACTTTTCATTATGTTCTTACTTAGGTTTTTTTTTTTTCTTAATGTTCTTTCTCAAGTCCTCAATTTTCCTTATGTTCTTAATTTGGTCTTCATTTTTCTTTTTATTCTTATTTAGGTCCTCACTTTTCTATATGCTTTTACATAGAGTCCTTTTTATTTACTAAATAGAATATATGTACATGTTATATCTTGAGTTGCTCACTCCACCTGCATTGTTTTGTATTACTACACTTGCTCAGTATTGTGTTTTTTTATATTTGGGCATTATTGTGTTGTTTTTGCTCCTGCCGGTGTAGAACATGCTGGAGCTGCTGGAAGAGCTGCCTAATGGAGTGCCGCTTGACAAAGTGAGGAACTACATCTACCAGCTAATCAAAGCCATCCACTGGTGCCATAAGAATGACATAGTGCACAGGGGTAAGGAAACGATTCAGTATTTTCAAAGCAATTTGTCAAGTCATGTTAGACCATTGGAAAATTTGTAGTTAGAGAGTGAAACTGAGTTTCTCAAGGGCTCACTAACAAACCTCCACTAGAGTCTCGGATAAGAAAAAGTGAATAGTTTCTAATGAGCTTAAGCCTGTATTGTTACTTTGAGCTATTTAATATGGTGCATGTGTCAGAAATGCAGCCTTTTTTTTGGCTTGAATGCAGGACTGCAGATGCTCAAACTATCAAGATGACCTAGTAAAGTAAAAACAGCGCTGCCAGTCAGCTGCGCTTTAACTAGGCCATTGTGGAGGAGCTGCGTGTGAAAGCTACTGCCCCACTTGCAGGCACCCTGTGTTTAGGCTCTCAAGCTCTTAAATGCTACAGCAATTGTTTTATTGGTGCATCGTAAGAGAACTCAAGGAAATATCACAGAAAGGATTATAATGACACAAATTTGAAAACCAAACTTCCTACATCTATAAAAAAAGCACATTGAATATTAACGTATATATTGATATATTGTATATTAGGTTCTATTTGGTTTAAATCAACTTGTATTGATATATTGAAATATTTATCTCAGACACTTTAATCCTGTGTTTAAGTGTCATTACAAATGTTTACAATATTATGGGTGTGGCTATCTTGGTCAATTACAAAGAACTTTTTATTATTTTGATCAAGATTGTAAGAGGCTTAATTTTATATGTGTTCTTATTTAAGTCCTTACTTTCCTTATGTTTTCACTTAAGTCCACACTTTTAAATTTTTATTGTTTAGGTTCTCACATATCTTATTTTTGGTATATGTCCTCACATTTTTAGAATTTACTGTCATCAGTAAATATTGGAAAGACTTATTTTGCTAAAATTTCTATACTTTTTTACTTAGGTTCTCACTTTTCTTATTTGTATTGCTTGGGTCCCCACTTTTCTTTATTTTTTTTCTTGTAGAATTTACCAAAATCTGAGCTAAATATTTTCACAGTGTGGCCATGTTAGACAAAAATAAGTCAAAAAATGTTTATTGCTTGGGTCCCCACTTTTCTTATGTTTTCACTTAAGTCCCACCTTCTACTTTTTTTTTTTACTTTTTTTTATACAGTTTACTGTAAGCTGTGAATATTAATAAAACATTTTCACAGTGTTATGGCAGTGGCCATGTTGGTCAGATGAAATTACTTTTTAATTATTTTGTTCAAGATTGTAAGAGTTATTATAAGAGTCCATATTTAAAAGTGGCAGAAATTGATAATGGAAATGATAATATAATTACAGTTTGAAATAAAAGTAAGTAATCCCCCCCATCTTTTTCTGTTTACATGATCAACAATAGATTAACAATCTAACTTGACTACTAAATGCACTTCAGTAGCGCTGGCAAATATGTATTTTGGAAGAATGTATTTATGTAAATAAACCTGACCTGATTTTCTTCTCTTTTCTCTATTTTTTCTTGTCTTGCAGACATTAAGCCAGAAAACCTCCTAATCAGCTCAGATGATGTGCTCAAGCTGTGCGATTTTGGTGAGTTTGGCTTTTAGAAATGCACTCTGCCTAAAGATGGTGTAGTTTTTGCATGTTTGGTGCTCATTAGCAGTGTTAATGATGCAGATGTGGAATTCACCCATGAAGGTGTACAGGAATGTAGGCTAAAGCTCACCTCCACCTTTTTTACTCACAAAGAACCAGCATGGGTGTAATAATGTAAAGTGCAAAAGCAAAATCACTTCAAAGAACAAATCAAGGCTGTACTCTAGTTTGATTGTGTCGTCAGGGAGGTGATGAAGGGGGCAACTTAACACCACTGAATAATTCATGAACGTTTTTTTTTTTTTAATTAGTTTCACACTGATGGAATTTGGCAACTGTTCTGAAGAACACTTTTTGCACCATGAGTGAGTGGGTAGCACTCGTTAGTGGTTTGCAGTATCTCTGGGCAATCACAGGTTTGAATCCTGAAAATGCCACAGCCAGTGTTCATTCTTTCTGTCCTGTCAAACACAGTGACACCAACCAATTGTGAAATCATGTACTGTATGCAGAAAAGAGTAAAAAGCTATTTCCTTTCAGATGACCAAATCTAAAAGATTTTCTTTCTTTTGAACACAGACATAATTGCAGATAAGGTAGAAAAACATTTGAGTATATCTTTTAGAATGGATTAGGTAGATAGGACTATCACACAAACATGTTTAGCTGCTAACAATTGACCAGTTGGAGAAAACATGGAAGCAGTTGGAAAGAGTTTTTAATTTATTCTCAAGTTTCATAATGTTCAAGATTTAAGATATGCACTCTTACTTAAGTCCTCACTTTTCAAACTGATTAATCTGTAAAAATTGGAAAGACTTTTTTTTCCTCAGGATTGAAGGTCACTTTTCATTTAGGTCCTCACCGTTCTTATTTTTATTGTTTAAGGCCCCACTTTTCTTATTTTCTTTACCCAAGTCCTCACATTTTTTGAAGAATTAACTTAAATCTGTAAATATTAGCTAAACATTTTTACAGTATGGCCATGTTGGATAATTGGAAAAATAAGAAAAGTCTGCACTTTCGATATGTTTTTATATGTCCTCCCTTTTTTTTATACAGTTTAGTAAAAGGAGAAAATGATTTAGCCTGAAGAACATAGAGACTGAAGAGGTAAATGTAGCAAATAGCAAGTGGAGAAGTAACCAGCTAATACTGCCAAGTATTAGTACTACTCAGTAACACAATGCTAATAGATATTTTAAAAAAATGCTAATCATAAAAAACAAATAGTAAGTAAAGAAGACTGGAACACCAGTTTTAGATAACAGACAAGATAGCATGTTCATGTACGAGAGATGTGGAAGATCCAAGCGCACACACATGTACAAGTATTTCCCATTACCCGGGTGATTAGCAAGGATGAAATAGAACCAGTTCACTTTCAAATTCACATCTTGCACTTGATTTATGTTGAGATTTTACATGAGGATCGCACACTAGTAGTGATGTAACCGGACAGTCAGCTGTGCACCTGCTCAATTCCAAACACTGTTTGACAGCTATGCTAAAGCACCCTGACAGCTTGTTTTGAGGTCTAATGCAACTGCAGACGTGGACAAAAAGCATGAAATGCATGACCCTTAAAAAAAAAAAACGTTCAAGCATCCACATGTCCACACATGCAACTCTTTGTTTACATTTGAAGCATTTAGCCTAAAATGCTAACTATGTACCTACAGTTTAAATAGTGCTTTCCTAAACTTGGTCTACTCTCTGGGTGTGATTTCACATGCTCTTAACATAGCTGCTTATGTTTTTTTTTCATGTTTTCTCGTTGTCTTTTACCTCCCAAGAACATATAGGCAATGCTATATTTTCATTAGCATTTCTGGGACAGACTTGATAGACATTTTAGTAGCTTTATCAAGCTAGCTATTGTCAAAATTCTGGGGCCTTTTTATATATAATTAGCGGAGAAGAAAAACACGTCATAAGATGCATACACTTAGCATTAGCCTTCAGGAGATTGTTGAGTTAGTTAAAAAGCGAGTTGTTAGCTAAAAAGCGAGTTAAGTTAGCTATAAAGCTAACTAGCTTGAGTTCGGTAATCATTGGCTCAAACTGGAACACAAAGCGAGGAAGTCAACAAGCGTTACAGCTTCTACGAACTAAGAGGATCTGATGTTCACAATCCTTTTTCTGAGAATTCAGCATCGGGACTAATTTCACACCTTATTAACACACTGCTCTTTTCGCCTCTGCGCATGTGTGTGTCTATGTGTGGGAGTGTGTGTGTATATGTGTGTGTGTGCTTTTGGCGAGATACAGCAGGTCCTCTGTCTCACACGCCATATTGAGGGCAGGACGCCAGTCATGGTCTGTTTAAGCTCCAGCCATTTTGTTTTCAACTGCAGCATGCGGGAGCAGACTGCATACACACACACACACACACACACACACACACAATGCTGACTGCAGACATGTGGCATTGTTTCTACTTGGAAATGAAATGAAAACATACACAGTGACATGCTAACATACTGTCCTTCATATGCGATGTCCTTTACTTTGTAGGAAAAACAAACACAACTCCAAGGATGATGGAGCGAGTTAATAAGCAATCGATTCCTTTCTTTCTTTCTCTTCCTGTCTTTTTGTCCATGTCTCTCAGGGTTCGCACGTGACCTCTCGGAAGGGACGGACGCCAATTACACCGAGTACGTGGCCACCAGGTGGTACCGCTCACCTGAACTACTGCTGGGGTCAGTTTCCTCTCTTTCTCGCTTTGTGTGTGTGTGTGTGTGTGTGTGTGTGTGTGTGTGTGTGTGTGTGTGTGTGTGTGTGTGTGTGTGTGTGTGTGTGAAACAGGTCTCCTTTTGTCATTCAGAGTGCACTCACAATGACCTTTACAAAGCTTATAGCCACCGGTTTAGCTCTGTGTATACCACAGGTACCCCATACCTCCTTACTAAAGTACTAATTAACTCAGACTGATAATTGGTAGCTCAGACTCATCAGAAGGTTGTGAGTTCTTCTTTTATCCCCACCAAGTTGCCCAGCAAGGCTCAGAACCCTGACCAGTTCACCAAGTCAGAAGCACACAAATAAACAGGACGTCTTTTGGATGTTAGCATGAAATCTTTCCTGTACCTAATGTATGACACCCAAACCTGTTCCAACATGACAATGTCACAAAGCCAGCTCTATCTATCTATCTATCTATCTATCTATCTATCTATCTATCTATCTATCTATCTATCTATCTATCTATCTATCTATCTATCTATCTATCTATCTATCTATCTATCTATCAGTCTGTATGTCAGTATGTCAGTTTGTTCGTCCATCCTTAAGTCTCAGTTTGCCTTCTGTCATCGAATTGCTTTGGGGTAAATTTTTCACACTGACTGCACCCTAAAATCGTCCCCAAAAATCCAGTAAAACCTTGGATGTTTAAAAACAAGCACATACTAATCTTATGATCAGGTGTCCACAAACATTTGGCCATATAAAGTATATATTTTCATTAGCTTTAAATTAGCTTTGAAACGCTTTTGCAACTCTTCACATACGAGCTCCAGAATGTTCCTACATTTAGAGTGCAATGAGGACGAATGGAGGACAAAATCAAGACAAGAAGCCTTAATTATTTCAGTCTTTGAAAGTTTTTTTAGTTGTCTCTCTTTCTCTTTTTCTCCCTCTCTCTTTCTCTCTCTCTCTTTCTCTCTCTACTTCTCTGGGCTTATCGGTTTTATTGATTTGTTACCACTGTCAACCACCACAGTGAGCAGTGTGGCTATTTACAGTAAAGTGTGAATATGCATATGCCCACACACACACACACACACACACACACACACACACACACACACACACACACACACACACACACACACACACAGAGTTAAGAGGAGAATTCGAGGGTAAAAATAATGCACATTTACTGAGGGTGAGCCATATGGCAAATATACATATCAGGATACTTGAAGAGATTTTCATGCTGCATGATTCATAACTGTGATTTGTGTGTGTGTGTGTGTGTGTGTGTGTGTGTGTGTGTGTGTGTGTGTGTGTGTGTGTGTGTGTGTACGTGTTTTTTTTTTTTTTTAGAAAACTTGCAAAAATTAATTTGCAACCAATGTTTAGGAGGGGAAACGATTCCTCCTGCTGCCGATAAGCAACAACTTATTCTTAGGTTTGTGCATGTTGCAGAGCATCTGTAGAACATGTCCAGGATATAACCTTCTGCCAGCACAGTTTTAAACTGAAATCTCTTGGTACTTTGGGAGTTCATGATTTTAACCAATCACCAGACACTAAGTGTTAGTATATATATATATATATAGACATTAGACATAAACACCGTGCACACCGTCATGGTTGGGGTTTGAGAGGTGGCAATAGTACACACATCCTTCACTCAAGTAGAAGTGCAGATACTCGTGTTTTAAAAGACTCTGGTAAAAGTTACAGTTCTGACTACACTTTTTCCCTCAAGTAAAGTAGAAGTTCGGGCTCTCACATGAAATTAAGTATAAAGTAACCATTACTTGTGTGTCTATCTATCTGTTTTAGTGTCACGCTTGTAACTGAACCTCACATCATATATATTAATACAAAAGAACTTCTAATGTTGTTACCTAATGAATGTATCCCGGCTGAACATCCACCATATAGAACACGAGCAGAGAAAAGATGATGATGATCATGTGATCAGGAATGTCTCTGTTCTCAGTCATGTTTACATCACTGACTCCCTCTGCCTCATTCACAATAACCGAAGTAACGAGTCTGGTTTGAAAATGTAAGAAGTAGAAAGTACAGATATTTGTATAAAAAAAAAAATAAATAAATAATAAAATATTTATACCAATACCAAATTCGACTTAAGTACAGTAATGACGTATTTGTACTTCATTTTTATCCCATCTGTAGTTTTGATGTTGTGAGGACTCAGCTTTTTATATTAAAAAAAAAAGAGAGAAACTGACATTTTTATACTAAAGCCCACAGCTCAGTATTTCTAAGATTGAGTGTAATTGCTAATTTTATGGAAACTGTAGAAAATTTCAAGTTCGGGTTTATAACTTTTCCACAGAAGGTTTCCTGACTGCGCTGCACAAACCGATATCTTCGCCTGATGCCAAGTCTTCTTAAAATCAGCACATTTAATGTGATAAACAGTTCCTGAGTTTGGAGAGTCTGGACTTATATATCTGACCTGAATGACAAGTTAGCAAGCTAGTTTAGCATGACAGCCCCAGACAGTATCACATCATTCGCTGATGTTGACATATACTTGCTCATATTACGTTCTTCTACAACAACCGTTACACACATGTTGAGTTCATGGGGGCAAGGGTAGCTCAGTGGTTAAGATGGTGGATCAGAAGGTTAGGAGTTCAAATCCCCCCACCTCTGAGCTGCCACTGCTGGGCCCTTGAGCAAGGCCCTTAAGCCTTAACTGCTCAGTTATTTAAAGGAGATAAATTATGAGTCGCGCTGGATATAGTCTTCCAAATGAGGTAACTGTAATGGAGTTAACAGGAACATTATTTTGCTGTAACAATGTTTGACCCTCTTAGTTCCATAAGAAGAGATATAACATTGCAGAAAGCTATACACATTTGAGTGTTCTAACCCTGATTTACTCTGGAAAGTCTGTGTGTTTCTGTCCCAGAGCTCCGTACGGGAAGGCAGTGGATATGTGGTCGGTGGGGTGCATTCTGGGTGAGCTGAGTGACGGACAGCCCTTGTTTCCAGGCGAGAGCGAGATAGATCAGCTCTTCACTATACAGAAGGTTCTGGGACCCCTGCCTCCAGAGCAGATGAAGCTTTTCTACAACAATCCCCGCTTCCACGGCCTACGGGTGGGCTCCTGTCTATCTCCAATGTTTGCTATTCTCGTTCTCATTCTCGCTCCCTGTCCTTGATCTTCTCACTCATCTCTCCAAACACATTCTCTCTCTCTCTCTCTCTCTCTCTCTCTCTCTCTCTCTCTCTCTCTCTCTGCCTGGGTTTTTGGTTTTGTGACTGATTGGATTAAGGTGACTCATGCATAGTTGTTGAGCATGTATGTGTTTGTGTATTGCAGCGTTTGTGTGTGCGTGTGAATGTGTGAGATGCTGGCTTATACCTGCTAACAAAACCCAAGAGCAGGCCGCTGTGCCTGACTTTCTTCTTCTTCTCTCTTTCACGCTCTCTCTCTCTCTCTTTCCTTTCCTCTCTCACACAAACTATGAATCATAATCACTCCTGTTATATAATAACCCACCAGCTTTCTGCTCTTCAGCTGTTCTACTAGTAATAAAGGAGGAAGAAGGTGTGTGGAAGAATTGGCAATTTGTCCTCACAATCACATATGGTCCAGTTCGAACTTACACCCCGAGGAAATTAGCGTTGTCATTGTATGAATGCTAATTTAAACCTGAACTTTATAGATACAATATAAACAGTATAAACAACAATATTTTCCGGATTTGCATTACAGATTCGTCTGGTCACATTGTGACACAAATATGTTGATAGGACAATCATTAGAAAGAAAATCACTCGAACAAATTGACACTGGAGGAAACCGGAGGACCCGGAGGAAACCTGTGTAAGGGTGAACGTGCAACAGAAGGTCTCATAAACAGTAGCCCGTGTTCAGGTTAGAACCAGGAAGCCTCTGGTAGCGGGGCACCGATGCATTCAGTTGTAAATGCGTATATTTTATATGTTTTTATTCATGAAATAGGAATTTGTCACAGTAAACAAATAATTTTGCAATTCATTTGGAAAAGTTCAGTAAATCAAGTAAACGTCAAAATTTCTATTTATCACTTCCTGTATGAAGAAACATGAAGAAATTATGTCGCAAAATTGTAGGTGGTCAAATGTGTGTGAAACATGAGCCATAATTTATACAAACGTCTTGATTAATGTCTTAGTAAATAGTAGAAATGAAGGTTTAATAGATAGAAACAGACAAATTTAATACTTGCATTTTAGTTATTTGCACACAGTTCTTTTCCTGTTAAAGAACATTGCTAGTTTATTGATTAGCATCGATTGTATCTTTTGTATTTTTTTTTTGTCCTTATCAATGAAACATACCTTCAACCACAAGGCAACACAGCCCTCTTTGGTGCTTATTGTACAGGAGCATGTGCGTATTCACATATATGTGTGTGTTTGTGTGTAATCCCATCTTCTTCTCCCATATGTAGTTCCCGACAGTGAGCCACCCGCAGACTCTGGAGAGAAGATACCTTGGCATTATCATCGGCCCCATGCTGGACCTAATGAAGGTAAGAGCCACCAGAGCATCAAGCCATGTGTGTATGCATAGAGACATGTAAAGTCACACCTCCTTCACTGGCATTGTTGGGCACAGAGCCCGGATCGGATTGGCTCCCTGCGTAATGGAGCATTGGTTCTGATTGCCAATGTTTGCCTGGGTTAGTATAAAAGAATGAAGGAAGAGAAGGAAGCAAGAGGACTCACTGCTTTACATGGAAAACGATCCTGGTCTGAACGTGGGCTTGCTTGTGCCTGTGTGTGCATGAGCAGTGTGTTTGCTGTCAAGCCATGTGGGCAGTCGTGCCTGTTTCCTCCCGCTGATGACTCACTACTTGCTTGTGCAGCACCTTGGCATCTCGTCTAAGCATCTTAGGCCTAGCTCATTTTGTTATTTATTACATAGAATTCGCTCTGTGGTGCAGGGACGGACCAAACAAATTCAGATTCGAATTTTTATTCATGTTCGCTGAACTTAGGGAAAAATATTCAACCTGTTTATAAACAACAAAAGGTAATAGGAATACAAACATAAATGTTGGATAACGTGAACAACTCTGAACGTTGTTTGAGCAAATGTATGCCTGTTACAGATGATCTTCCTAGGCCTTCTTCTACTGATTGTCCACGCACAGGCCACGCCTTTAAGACTGATATTGACAGTACCTTCTTTACTGAGTGAAAGGCGCACATATTATACCTCCTTTACACCACCAACATAAACACAAGCCACACCCCTGTATCTAAGACTGACAGACACACATGACACGCCTAATTATTTAGAATTGATGACCATAAAAGCTACGCCCCCTTTACTAGGACTGATAGATCTTGCAAGCTACACCTTCTTTACTAAGACTGAAAGACATTTCCTTCAATGGGAGTGGCAGACTCACAGGCCACACCTTCTTACCCAGGACTGACAGACTCACAGGCCACACCTCCTTTCTAAGGACTAACAGCCACACAGGCCAAACTTCCTTCACTGGGACTGATGACCACAAAAGTCACACTTTCTTTAGTTGGATTGACAAGGACACAGGCCACACCTACTTCACTGGGACTAACAGCCACACAGACCACACCACTTTTAAAATGACTAATAGCTGCATAGGGCACACCTCCTTTACAAGGTCTAACAGCCACACAGGCCACACCTCCTTCACTGCGACTATCAGCCACACAGGCCAAATCTCCTTCACTGGGACTAAAAGCCACACAGGACACACCTCCTTCACTGGAACTAACAGTCACACAGGCCACACCTCCTTCACTGGGACTAACAGCCACACAGGCCAGGCCACACCTCTGTCACTGGAACTAACAGTCACACAGGCCACACCTCCTTCACTGGGACTTACAGTCACACAGGCCACACCTCCTTCACTGGGACTAACAGCCACACAGGCCAGGCCACACCTCTGTCACTGGAACTAACAGTCACACAGGCCACACCTCCTTCACTGGGACTTACAGTCACACAGGCCACACCTTTTTCACTGGGACTAACAGGCACACTGGCCACACCCCCTTCACTGGGACTAACATTCACACAGGCCACACCTCCTTCACTAGGACTTACAGTCACACAGGCCACACCTCTATCACTGGGACTAACAGTACTACAGGCCACACCCCCTTCATTGGTACTGATGACCACATAGGCCAGGCTTTCTTCACTAGAACTTACAAAGGTACAGGTCATGCCTCTTTTACTAGGACATGATGACCACACAGGCCACACCCAGCTAGAGCAAGGCGGTTTGCAGAGCCTTTTAATGTTTACATGTTTTTAAAGGCAGTACAGCAGAGAGGGAAGGATAAGGGAGGGAAATGCTAAAGTCTGTGTGGCAAATTTGCATACAGTCATAAAGGACCGACAAGAAACTTTTACAATGTTACATGAAGAAAAAAAAATCACATTTACGCAACACGCATCCAGTCTTTCAGTAGTTAGATAGTGTCTAAAATTTCCTTTTTTAGATTTGAACTGGAGCTACAAGGCAAATAACTAACAAGCAATGAAATGAGCAGGACTAAACTACGAAATGTAGCAAAAAGGGCAGCCATCTTGGACCAAACGAATACTTTTTTTGGTCCAAACTCTAATCTCTATGTTCCACAATTGCAAGGGTGTATTTTGTACTAAAAAGCTGAAACTTATGAGTAATTCCAGAATCTACAATCAAAGATATGATTCTATTACTTCTATTACTTTGTTAGCTATGTTAGCAAATACATCTTTGAGGGTGAACAAATACATTCGGGGAAAGGGAACACTTTCTAGACACTTCTAAACGCTTTCTCACTTTCTAGCTGCTTTAGGAAGTGACTGTTGAGGTAACAATATTTTTTTGGGCTGCATCCTTTCCCATTGCAAAACTCTGCTTAGAAACAGAGTGCGAATGAGACAAACAGCGAAAGAGAGAGAGATGGGACATGGCAGAGCTTTAGGCTCGTTCAGATGAGATGCATTACATTGAGCACCTAGTGAAGCTCTTCCACATTTATGATAATTAGGGTGATTCATGTTAACATCTCTTTTTTAGCCGAGGACGAGATGGTATTAATATGCTGATCCTATGCTAATTGTATTCACGTGCCAGCGTCTTGGCTCGGCGTGCATTCGAATGAGCTGCTGTTGAATATTATGACATAACCTTAAACTCCAACAGGCATACCAATCAGAGCGTCACAGCAACACCCCGACGATCGCGAGCACTTCAGGAACAGTTTCAGGAATATATCGCCTTAAACCCAGTGCTAAAATGTACAATGCAGATATATATGATGATAAACTTGGGAGCTAATCCAGAGAAGGCTGTGTGTGTGTGTGTGTGTGTGTGTGTGTGTGTGTGTGTGTGTGTGTGTGTGTGTGTGTGTGTGTGTGTGTGTGTGTGTGTGTGTGTGTGTGTGTCTGTTTTTAACTGAAGCGTTAAAGATTCCTACAGTGGGCCAAATGGCAGTTTGCTGCAACAGCAGAACCTTTTAAAGGAGCTTCACAGTGAGACAAGAAGCTTTTCTGTTTCCACTTTCATTCAATGACAGTGTTGTGTGACGCAAAGCTGAGGTTCGTTTCCACCCCAAAATGTATTTTTAAAATCCTGAACCGCTTTATCACTTTATATTATTAGCTTTCTAACTAATGTCATGGGGCATCTGTGAATCAAGTTACTTCATGTGAATTACATTATGATTGGATACAAGCAGCTACCAAATGAGCCAGGAAGCTTTTCTGTTTTCAATTTAATTCCATGACAGGGTTATTTGGGATGCAAACCAGAGGTTCGTTTCCACCCCAAAAATGTTTGTTATTTTCCAGTACCAGCACATTCTGAGTCCCATTTTTTTGTCTAAAATGACTAATGTTTGGTGGCCCCTGTGAATCAAGGTAGGACCTGTAAATGACATTATTAGTGCTATGAACCACAATTTTCTCATTTTCTTTCGATGCAATGAAAAGAAAATGCAGTTTGTCATGCTACGATGCACAGTGCTGTTATGAGTTACAGCTTGTGCCCTGCCACTGAACACACCTTCCTAATGAATTCTCTCCTAATATAATACATCCTTTCAATATGTTTGTGTTAAATAATGGCACGTTTTGTTTAGTATTCAGATTCATTTCTGTGGCATCCAATATTTAACCAATCAGATTTAAGAATTCAGCAGTGGCGTTTACAAATCGTCCCTGACTTACGATGGAGATGTGTTCTGCTGGCCTCATCGTAACTCGAAAATCTCGTAAATCCAGACATGGCCAAGTCTACCCAAGAGTCTTAGGCTACGTCTACACTAATTTAGATAAACACTCTGCATCCACACTCTCAATCATTTACCAAAAATTGTTCATCCACGCTGAAAACGCTTACGTGCCTGTACTGCGCATGAGTAAAAACACAGTAAAAACCCTTTTTGCCTGGTGTTTGTTTCCTTTGCGGCTCTTTGAAACATCGTGGCGATGACTGAAAATGTGTCAATTTTGTTTGATCCACTTTGGAGAGCGCGTAAAAAAAGCTACACTTTCGTTGACTGATAAACGGCATCTTAGTGTGGCCAAAACAGAGAGAAAAATATCCGTTTTCAAACAAAAACGTATTAATGTGGGGTAGTATATATAGTAGTATACATAATTTAACAAAATGGAGCAATGTACAGTACAGTACTGTGTAAACTATACAGTATATATGTATGTGGCAGCAGGCACACGGAGGAGTGCTTGTTTGTGAGTGGAGGAGCATATGCTGCTACTTTTGCCTGCTACTTTTGCCTGCACACAACTTTAAATATTTGTACAATTTTGTCGTAATGCCATCCTCAACATACGATCGGAAAAAACATAAGCCGAACCATCATAACTTGGAGACCATCTGTATTTGCAAAAGCCAACAGTCATGGTCATAATTACATATCATTACAATCCAGGCAAGCTTAAAACAATATGCTTTTAAACCGTTGCTTAACAGCTGTGGGAGTATACAATAAAAATAGTACAGCACCTCCGAAGCAAATATCCTCAGTGTTGGTTCTGCCCTGGTAAGACTATCCAGCTGCATTTATCTCTGATGATGATCAATGATTTTTTCACTCTCTCACTCTTACTTCTCATGTGCAACTGCCCTTTTAGAATCTCCTGCTTTTGAACCCGAACGAGCGTTTCCTCACGGAGCAGAGTCTGAACCACCATGTATTCCAGAGCCAGCGACAGACAGATCGACCCGGCCCCCCGACTCCCACGCCCATCCGGTCGTCTAAGAGAAAACCCCATCTTGACAACACCGTTCTCAGCAGGTCAGAAGCAGAAAGTGCCGTGTCAACAACATGTTATGTTTAACAGAACAGTTGCTGCTATCCATATACATCATCTGAAGGAACAAAATTCAAGCTTCCTTGGATTTTTTTTTTACATGTGTGGTATATAAATGTATGTATGATACAGAGTGTACCTCTCTTCCCATACACACTGGTATGCTTATGGTAAAGTCATAGTAAAATGTTATTGGATCTGGACACTTCTGATGTTTTTTCATGATGATTATAATTATGCAAGATTTCTGTAGTTTACTTGAGTCGTTGCTTATGTGCTCTACCTCTTCTCTGTGTAAGGAGTCATGGCAGTAAGAGCTCAGGACACCATCGTTCCAACAGCCGGGACTGTTCTAGCCTACCGCGTCATAACCAGGCCGAGCTGCACCCCCAGAGTGCTGAATCGTTCCTGAATGGTGCCGTTTCAACATCCAGCAGCCTGAGCCCCACACTGCACGCCAAATCTTTCCACTCCCCCCAGCCCCTGAACCGCTCTGCATCTTGTGGCAAAGACCTGGCCTCGCTCAGCCCCAAGAAGGCGCGAGGCAAAGCATCCGACCTGGACTTTGACTTGCCCAAAGTGTCTGATGGCCCCGGCGCCAAATACCTCAAATCCAATGCTTCGCGCTCCCACAACCGCCATTCATTCGTGGAGGGCAAGAATAATACATTGCAAGGAGAACGGGAGAAGCACATACGCCATGGCGAACCAATGCCTCTGAACTCAAACACCAAAAGTTCGTCATCGTTTATGAGTCTGTCCAAGAGTCATGGTGCACTGACTGACGCCAAGTCAATCAGTAATTTAAGCGATCCACGACTTCTTCAAGACGATGGACCCATACCCTCGCGATACTTCCCTTCCAGCTGCCTGGACCTGAATGCCAATCTGAACCTGGCGGCACCCGGGAGCCCTGCCTTGCGTCACAGCCCTGGGGGGCGTGCCAAGTCTGAGCGGCAGGTCGGCATGGTGGACTCGTCGCTCCGGCGCTCATCAACACGCCACAAGGGCCAGCAGCAGGACGAGACCAAAGCCACAGAAACCCTCGATCCTGGAGGAGGAGCTCGTGACTTCCCCTATGGCCTGGGCTACACCAGCCCCTTCTCATCACAACAGCGCCCACACAGGCACTCTATGTACGTCCGACGGGAGCGCAGTCGACCACATGGAGCTGACTTAGGCCTGGTACTGGGGCAGAGCGCTCCGGCTCGTGCCAGCAGTCTCCAGATGCTCTCACCACAGCTGCAGCACCGCACGCTACCAAGGCACGTAGGCAGCTCCGGCAGCCGTGATGATCCCCCTGATGACATCAGGGTCAGTCAAACTACACACACTCCTCTCTCTGACATTCCTGACGCATGCGAATCTCACTTGCTTGCATGCTGGCTTCTACCAATTAAGCTAATTGCTTCTAATGTGTTTTCGAATTTCTGATGCATTTTATTTCTTTCAGACGACCTGCTTTGCGAATCCAGAGTATATGTAAACATTTCACTCAGTATTCTCAGTGCCTCTAATCAGAAGCAATCCGATCTTGTGATGTGTTGCAGGCAGCCATGTATCATGAGCAGCATCCAGAGGATGGAGGCCCATCCAAGGAGAACCGCATGGTCTACAGTGACTCAATGCCACGTCGGGTTGGCAGCTTCTACAGAGGTCAGTGTGAGTAGCCACGTCGGGTTGGCAGCTTCTACAGAGGTCAGTGTGAGTACACGCAATATCTCACACACACAAACTCACACACACACACACACACACACACACACACACACACACACACACACACATATCTTCACAAATTTCTTGAACCCTTCATTCTAAAATTGGTTATTTCCTGGGGTTCGGTCTTAGTGCCATCCCCTAGACCGGATAACACTTTCCATGAGGGCAGCGGCCAGAGCTCAGGGGTGAACATGGAGAGCAGCAGCCACACCAAACGCCAGCCCACCTATGACCCCTGGTGAGCTTTAGCACACAGCACTTCTTTAGCACAAGTTAGCATGTTTGTTTTTGCAGATATTAAATTAAGCATTTAATGTACAAGTTGGTCGCTCTGGTCGCAGCCAGTCTGAATATATTATGTTTTTATAGAGTTCAGAGATTGTGACTAACATTACACCTTTAAACTGTGTCGACTTTAGAAGGTTGCTGAGCTCACCCCCAGGTTGTGTTCTTTTTGTAGCTAATGACAGAGTTGACATTTATAAATATCAGCAGGTTATTTTTAGTTTCTACCCCAGCTCTCTTGAATTCTCCAATCTAACTGGTCTGAAAGCATGTATTTGTTTTCTATTACATCGGCTCTAAACTTATGATTAGTTTTCTATAACAGCATGCCCCCTAGTGTTTTATTTCTTACTCATATCTATGTGATATGTGATGTATACATTTCTTCGATCCAATAATTTTTTTTTTAGGTCTTGCAATATACAAAATCTCGTTCTCAGATTCGTCTACGTGGTGTGTGTTTTTCCGCAGGACGGGCCCCGAGCCACTGGATTTGGGTCCTCCAGAACCAGCCAAAGAGAAGGAGAAGCAAGGCTTTTTCAGAGCAATAAAGAAAAAGAAGAAGAAACCTCCAGCGGTCAGTGTTAGTACCCTGCACTGTTGCATCTGTTGAGGATTGTAGATTGAGTTGTGCATTTTATGTGTTTGGTGGCATTTCTGTCTATTCTTGCGTGTCCACGCCCATACATGTGTGTGTGTGTGTGTGTGTGTGTGTGTGTGTGTGTGTGTGTGTGTGTGTGTGTGTGTGTGTGTGTGTGTGTGTGTGTATGTATATGCTGGTGTTTTGTGTCTTAATGTCAGTCTTGTCAGTCTTGTGCCTCTTTATATTCCAGGTCGATGTCGGAGAAGCCAGAGGTCCTGTGATCAAGAAATCTCTTTTTCCTCTGTCTAGCTCAAAGCCTAGCTTTATCAAACATAACTCCTCAGAGAGATTACTCCCTCTAGTGGCCACACCCATGGTACAAACGCCCATTAATATATCGAATGATACACATAACCTAATATACCGAATGATAACACACCTAACCACTAACCCTGTGCCATTCACATTGCATTGCATGCTATTAATATTATTAATCCATATTTATCGGCAAACGTTGACATGATCGGGTTTTTTGCGACTCACTTGATCCATGAGGTCTCCATCTTTCGGTAGAAATTTGTTTAGTTATATTCGGAATGTTCACATAGATGTTCTGATTTAGTGCATATACAAGAAATGTCGTTCTGTGAAGGCTGTATGTATTGCGACCATTAAATGCGTGTTGTTAAAATGAATTATGAAAAACATTACAGTTACAATTACAGCATTTTATCCAGAGCACCTTACAACTGCGCGGTTTGGGGTTAAGGGCCTTGCTCAAGGGCCCAGAAGTAGCAGATTAGTTTTGCTGGGATTTGAACTTGTGACCTTTCGATCCAGAGTCCAATGCCTCAACCACATTCCTAACAGAATGCATTACTCTATAAGATAATATTACTTCTTATGTCAGAGGAAATGAACAAATATATTTTAAATCAGCAAATTTTATATTATTTAATTTCCTTATGTGTGCAAAACTACATTGCATTTACAAATGGCTCAATATGCTGTAAAATAGAATGTTTTTTCATTTGTATTTAATAGTCCGCCCTGTGTAATTATTTTATTTAAAAATGTAATGAACATAATACTATATATAAAAAAGATTCCCATTAATATATAATGCAAAGTCCTGTAAAACACAACAATATAGTCAAAGTATTTATTTATTCATTTATTTTTCTTTTCTTGTCCTCTCAAATATCGCCGATTCGGCGTCTTTTTGTTACTGGGCTCCGATTATGTAACCTATTCAAGTCAATGTAAATAGGCTGTTACCATGGAAACCATAAGATGCCATCAGGCCGAGTGCATTAGTGTTAACCTGTAACTAGTGTCAGCGCTGCTGGTATAGAAAATGATTCAGCGACTGACCAATCGGAAATTCACCAGCGGTGTAAGATGGAAATTCATCATGCAGAATAAAGTATAAAACAGTGATAAGTTTTAATAAATTGCTACCACATTATAACATGATATATACGATATATTTATGGCATTTGGAAGTCATTATCCAGAGAGACTTACAACTATAGGTTGAGGGTTAAGGTTCTTGCTCAAGGGCCCAGCAGTGCAGCTTGGTGGTGCTGGGATTTGAACTCGTGACCTTCCGATTTAAAGTTCAACGCTTTAACCACATTCCTAACAGGATTTTGAGAAAAAATTATTCATTATAAGTATCATAAGTAATTATAGTATTAATTATACACATATAGCCTTTATAGAAAGTATTGTATTTAAGGAAGGATGGTCAGACCTCAAAGATATGGGGGTTTTCTGGGCACACATGATGGTGATGATGGTGATGATGATGATGATGGTGATGATGATGATCAGCAGGAACAGCGTATATTAAAGAGAGTTTGAATTTCTGCCCCTGTTTGATTTGCATTTCTCCATTTGCCTCAACTAAAAGCTTAATGAGGGAAAAGAGTTCCTCAGGAGTGAGGACAGCAACTTAAAGACGATGTAAAATTTGTTCATTTGTTTTTGGATTTGCTTATTCGTTTTCTGATTTGTTGTATTTCAACTAGCCTGTCCTCTCTCCTGGTGGCATCTCAGCAAGCTTGGCTCTGCTCATTTGTTGGATATATTAGTCGATTCTGACTGTTGTTTGTCATCTGCCAGGTTCTGAACGAGGGACCGGATCAGGTGGTGGTGCAGAAATCGTCCCGGGGTTTTGGGCAGCAGGGCAGCAGCAGACACCGGACACGCAGCCGAGACCGGGAGAGGAGTAGAGATCGCGATCAGGAGCAGGAGAGAGACAGAGACGAGTGGCCGGCCGAGAGGCTCGCTGAACCTCACTCTCAGGTACTTCACTGAGAGAGAGAGATAAGATCTGATCCTCCCAGATTTCTGTAGATTGGATTAGCAGTGTTTTTACTGTCCATCGTCTAGAGTTTTCTCATCATTCCTAACGAGATTAGGTTTGTGGCAAAGCACCGATTTCAAGAAGTCTGACGCTAAACATAACAGCGTAACCTACAAACAGACACTGCCTACATCCAATATTAGATTCTATACTAGAAGGTTTGAACTGGACTAAATTAGGACAGAAAATCGGATTAAAGTGCCATCTATCTATCTATCTATCTATCTATCTATCTATCTATCTATCTATCTATCTATCTATCTATCTATCTATCTATCTATCTATCTATCTATCTATCCATCCATCCATCCATCCATCCATCCATCCATCCATCCATCCATCCATCCATCCATCCATCCATCCATCCATCCATCCTTCCTTCCTTCAATCCATCCATCCATTATCCATTCAATCATCCATCTATCTGTCCTTCCAGTTAGTCATCCTTCAATCCATCTATTTATTTATCCAGCTATTCATCCATTTATCCATCTATCCATCCATCTACATTATCCACTATCTAATTTATTTATCCATCCATACATTCAGTTAACAATTTATACATCTATCCAACTATCGATCCATTTATCCATCCATCCATCCATCCATCAATCCATCTGTTCATCTACACACAGCTATCTCCATTTATCAAATTTTTTTATTTACTGATTCTGCCTTGCTGGTTTATCTCACCAGCCTCTCAGGTCTCTTCGCAAGCTTCTTCATCTCCCTGCCTCGTCCTCCAGCAAACCCTCTACACCAGACATGCGATTCTCTCACGGCAACCCCACGTCTAAAGGAGGAAGCTTTGTGGAGTCTCGGGGTCACGTTGGAGCAGGAGGATCTGGAGGACCGAATCCGCCCATGTCTCGCCAGGGCGCCTATCCTCACGCTGGTCAGCTGGAATCCACATGGCACTCGTCAGCTCTGGGACGAGGGGAGGGAAACCCGTACCCAGAGCAGCTGGCATCCAAAGCCGGCCAGAACGGGCACGGCTTCGTCCGCTCGTCACGCTCACGCATGCCTAACCTCAACGATCTGAAAGAGACCGCACTTTAAACCGAGCCTGTTTCTCACTTATAGCGCCGCCTGGAGGGCTGGAGGGGTAGAGCAAGAGCAAACACTGATGTATGCTTTTCATGAACAATAAGGGTAGGCCTAGACATGTCTTAAACTTTTTCTTTTCTTTTTTTTATTTTATCTTCCATATTTAATAGAGTTTGTAATATTATTTACGTATTGTATTTACTTTATTGTATTTTTTGTTATCAGAGAAATACAATTGAAACGAATATATATATATATATATATATATATATATATATATATATATATATATATATATATATATATACACATATATATATATATATATAAATATATATCTTGTTAAGTATAAAATGTAAATAATAATTCTAGTTCTATTATTGTGCATATAATAATTCTTATATTTGATTAAGAATGTAAAATGTTTGTGTATGAAATCTGAGTTTATAAAGAGGTAAGAATATCGTTACAATGCGCATCACAACTTTCTGTTACTTTTATATCTAAACTGATTCAGTGGACTCGGAAGAGAGTCAGACAAGAGTTAGACAAGAGTCAGACAAGAGTCGGGGGGGGAGTCAGACGAGAGTCAGACGAGAGTCAGGCGCTCTCAGACTCTTGTTCTGGACGACCAGTTAGCTGATAAAATGCAAATATGGAGTCGGACGAGAGTCAATTAGAAGTCAGATGAGAGTCGGACATTCTCAGATGCTTGTCTGGGATGACTTGTTAGCTAATAAAATGCAAATGTGTATTTAGATGACAGTCGGGCAAGAGTCGTATGAGTGTCGGCGAGAGTCAGACGAGAGTCGGGCGACAGTCAGACGAGAGTCGGGCGAGAGTCGAACAAGAGTCAGATGCTCTCAAACTCATGTCTAGCACAACCAGTTAGCTGATAAAATGCAAATGTGGGGAAGGATGAGAGTCAGACGAGAGTCAGACGAGAGTCAGACGAGAGTCAGACGAGAGTCAGACGAGAGTCAGACGAGAGTAAGATGCTCTCAGACGCTTGTCTAGGACGACCAGTTAGCTAATAAAATGTAACTTGTAACATTTCTCAAAGCTTTTAAAAGCGCTGTAGGGCATGACACATACCAAATCCATTTTACAGAACTATACCACCATCTGCTGGCCATAGCTATTTACTACAGTCAATCACAGCCAAACAAAAACGAATAATAATAATAATAATAATAATAATAATAATAATAATAATTTTTTTTTTTTTAAGCAAAATTGCTGCAGACATATGCAGTATCTTCTCATATGTAAAAGCCAGATGCCATTTGTATATTCTCAGGTTTAGTGTTAGATAAACACTGTAAATATTATTTTATTGCAATATTTTAAGACCAACACAGGAAAAAAAATAGTTTTTCAATTTCCTTCTAGGGATAAACACTTATATGAATGTTCGAAGGGGACGTTAGAAGCAAGAAGGATGCTTAATGCAATACATTAATCAATGAATTAATCATCAGTGCATCATGATAAAGGATTTTCTTTGGATGGGGTGCCAATATTTAACCCACTAAAGATTTTGCTTATGGAAGCAGGGAAAAAGAGGGATATCGCAGGGGTGGACAAATCATGAATTAATGATAGTTTGGAAATGATTTGGTCTGGACAGAAAACTAATTATCTAGACTAGACTGTTTTTCACAGTTTACTAGTTTAGAGCTGTAATACAAAGCAAAGAAAAAATGAGTGCGTTTTCAGATGTCCACAGAGAATCCTGTAGTCTTTATTCTCTATGATGTCGCATATCATGGTTTTTGGAGGAACGTGAGCAGAAGAGGTCATCAAAATGGTTGCAAGTCTACATCATTTTGTCTGGCAGTGCTGGAGAAGTTGTGTATGTGTGTGAAAGTCATAGCAATAGAATTTTATAAGAGTTTTATTTGTTTTATTTTTTTTTTACTGTAATGATTTTGGTTTGGTTTCATCAGTCGTTCTTTATCACTGCCTGTTTGCAATCCTGAAGAAATCCAAATGTCCGGTTAAGCAAATGTATTATGAAGACCAGGACACAGCATGGGATTGTCATGAGGCAGGAACTGCTAGTAGTTATGTTCGATTTAAATAGAATTAATAAGTGGGAAATCTGTGCTAGAAAGCCAAAATATCAGTGATTGATGTCTCAACCGACTACGAATCTACAAAAGCACTTACATACAAAAAACTTGGGCTGTTAATTTGTCCACCCCTAGTTTAATTTCTTTAAAGGGGCGGTTTGTAATCTTTAGAAGGACACAAAAGCATTAAAATAATTTCCCATATATAATAATCTGTCCAAGTTGTTTTTCAGGGCACAAGTATTGAGCTCTGTTTGTGGGCGGAGCTCATTTCAAGGCTGGAAAAAAAAAACCATCCAAAGTCTGATTCTGAGGAATGTAGAAAGATCGAATTAATTGCAAAACTGAAAATTACATTTCTAGCTGTGCAGCTCTAACTGTAGGTGGAGCTCTAACTGTAGGTGGCGCTCTAACTGTGGGTAAAGCGCTATCTGTAGGTGGAGTTCTAGCTGTGGGTGGAGCTCTAACTGTTGATGAAGCTCTAGCTGTGGGTGAAGCTCTAAATGTTGGTAAAGCTCTAGCTGTGGGTGGAGCTCTAAATGTTGATGAAGCTCTAGCTGTGGGTGGAGCTCTAGCTGTGGGTGGAGTTCTAACTGTTAATGAAGCTCTAGCTGTGGGTGGAGCTCTAAATGTTGGTAAAGCTCTAGCTGTGGGTGGAGCTCTAAATGTTGGTGAAGCTGTAGCTGTGGGTGGAGCTCTAACTGTGGGTGGAGTTCTAGCTGTGGGTGGAGCTCTAAATGTTGGTGAAGCTGTAGCTGTGGGTGGAGCTCTAGCTGTGGGTGGAGCTCTAAATGTTGGTCAAGCTCTAGCTGTGGGTGGAGCTCTAAATGTTGGTGAAGCTGTAGCTGTGGGTGGAGCTTTAGCTGTGGGTGGAGCTCTAAATGTTGGTGAAGCTCTAACTGTGGGTGATGCTTGTTTCAGGGCCAGAAATAAAACCCTATAAATGAAGAAATGGCAACACGGAGATTTACACGCAGTTCATATTTCCGAAACAATACGACTTGACAATTGCGTGTCTAGAAATGTTACAAACCGCCCCTTTAAAAGAGACCTGGTCAGCTGACTTTAATAAAAGCTTTTTGATATTGTGAGATCATTAGAAGAAGGTTCGAGCTTCTTTAACATTACCGACATAAACACCAGCATCGTACGACATATATCAGGAGTTTTTTGATAAACGGAGACACCCCATGAAATGAACAACCTCCCGCTGATACACCTTACACCGCCGAGAGTCTATAGCCTTAACTCAGACAACAAAACAAACACACCAACGATAACAAACAAACACTCTACGCAACGTCATAGAACGACTCGGTTTCCTTAACAGTGCACTTTAAATAAAAGGTAAAAAAACAAAACTAGACGAGATGTTTATGAGCTGAACAAGCTTCTGTCTCTTGACGCGGTGTACAGTAATAACCAAACGTGTAACTGGGTATAACATCCTATCTTAGGAGTCTTTTTTTCTATATCGTATTTGTGATATATGCAGTAAATATTTATATATTCCAGGTACTGCAGCTTAACAGTGGAACTCTTGGTTGTCTCTGTTGGATGTGTGGAACCTGGGATGGAAAAAAACAATGAGCGGGGGGGGGGGGGGGGGGGTTTACAGTAGACTCTGGAACATACGACATTAACGTGTGACTATTTGTTTTGGTTCTATTTAGATCAGCAGGATTGAAATTAGGGGGGGGGGGGGGGGGGGGGAAGACGAACGCTTGAATAGAAAACCCGGTAGCATAGATCGTTAATGTTCTCATCTTTAGTGGCGAGTGTTCATTCGTAAAATGGGTAAAAAAAAAACGCCGTCACGAGGGAGACGTTCGCTTCTCAATACTGTTTCCTGTTTACACCCTGTTATTGGACAGTAATCTCTCAATAAACCTTGTGGACTCTATTTTGATTTCACAAAAAAAAGGAATTGTGTTTATTTATTTTTTTCTTTGCAGGAAGGTTCATTATGTGTTCTCACCCTCTCAAACAGCTTCCTGTCCTTCTCCGTCGCTCAGAGTCAGTGTGCATTTCACACCTGGGTCTTCAGTGGCGTCCTACCTGTGTCAATCCACCTCTCAATACCGTCGGCTGTAAAAAGCATCAATGTTATAGAGAAACGCAGTAGAACAGAGCGCTGCAGTGAAGATTAACGTCATTACTAAAGCAGGAAACCCAATTAACTCAATTCAACACATCTCCTTTCACTGTAGCCGCAGCTGCACATCATCTCCAGCGCAAGCATCGATATTCACCTCATCAAATGACCTTCTGGTTTCCGTGCATTTTTTTTTTCATGTATTACTTTTTTTTCAAAGGATTCGAAACGTCTTTATCAGTGTACCTGCAACCAAATCAACTTCTTCAGCCATTATAGAATTAAAAAAACATCCACACAAATATATTTAAGCTTGTGCAGTTTGCTACAGATGCAGGATGCAAGCGCTGACTAGTGCGCTTTCTGACCAGCCAATTCACAAAGACGTGAAAAATGCCGACATGATTGGACACCTGCTAGAGGGCCTCGGTGACTCCAGTTTAAATTTTGATTGGTTAAAGCGACAACGTTAATTAGTATGGCTAAACGAGCCCATTGATCCTGATTGGCTTACGGAAGATACCTTTGACCCCGGCAACACGTGATGTGACGTCTGAAATGTGATTGGATAGAAACTCTGACCTAAGCTTCCACTTGGGTGCGCTGCAGAGAAAAGCTATGACATGAAGAATATTAAGAAAAAATATATGAAAATAAATGTTATACCGTATCATATGACATTACATGTCATTATTCAGACTGTGTGACATTCATTCATTCATTCCATAGTTCACTCTGCTGTTAGAAAGGACATAGACAAAGACGGATTTTTTAATGCGACACTTAAAGCCGTTCAAAAAAAACAGCCTGAGATCATCTGTTTATCTGTTCAGATTTAATATGTAATGTTTATTGCCCTCTACCGCCTGTGATGAGAATTGCAGTTTTGATGAAAACATGAACCTTCAATTTTCCCAAATACACACTCCTTTTACTCTGATAGGTTGTGTTGTGTTGTGTTGTGTTTTATGTGTACTTGTTGTGTTGTGTTATTTATTGTTTTGTTGTTTGTGTTTTGTTTCGCTGTGTTGTGTTGCATATTATTGTGTTTTTTGTTTTGTGTTGCCTCTTCTTTGTTGTTATTGTTGTTGTTGGGTTTTTTGTTTTGTGTTTTGCTTTGCTCTGTTGTGTTTTGTTTTGTTGCATATTGCGTTGTTTTTAGTTGTGTTCTGTTTTGGTTTTTGTGCTGCATTATGTTTTGTTTTTGATGTGTTGAGTTTTTGTTTTGTATTGTATTATTTTGCTGTGTTGTGTTGTTCTTATTTTGTCGTATTGTTTTTGGTTTGCTTTGCTCTGTTGTGTTTTGTTTTTGCTCCGTTGTGTTAAGTTGAATGTGCTGAGAAATGGGAGGCGCTCCGTTTCAGATAGAAGTGGTGCTCACGGAAAGAGAAAAACAGTTCAAAATATACAATATGGCCGACTTCCTGTTGGGCACAGTAATTGGACGCGAGTGTAAAATTAGCGTTTGTTTTAAGAAACCACGTGTCTGCCAGAATTATCTCTCTAGAAGCTTGTATTTCTGCAAGCCAGAGCCGGCTTCAGCAGACATAATGCTGGTCTAAACTGCGGTCCAAATGTTATTGACACCACATGATGTGTGTTTGGGTGAAACCTAACTTAACTCATCAAAACTAAACTTGAACCCATTGCATAAGCCGTATTTAGAAGTCAATATGTGCAAATTTAAGTAAAAAAAATGTTGAGCTTTCTGGATTTGGATCCAAACTTTTTTCCAGAACCTGGTGGCCATCATTTCTGATCTTTTGCACCATCATACATGAGTTTAATAAAACATTCCTTGGTGTTTGGACTGTAACCATCATTTTTGTAATGTTTTCCACCATTATACAGAAGAAAACATTTGTTGGTGCTTGTTTCCTAAATATAACTCAATAAAGTCCATATCAAACATTGGGGTTTGGATGCTTGAAGTCAGTTAATTGGCACGGTTCTGGTCATGTGACTAATTACATCATACTGCTACAATAAAAAAGCCAAAGAGGTTGTAATTTTAACATGTAATAAGTTGCATTTCACAAAAAAAAATATCAGAACTATTATTACAAACTAAAACAAAACACGTTTATAGAATTAAATGGGTTCATTTGAAGAGTTAATCAGGAAGCTCCTCCCCCAATCAGGAAGCTCCTCCCCCAGCAATCAGTTCAGGGCTTCTAATGAGGATATGAAGCACCTGTGTAAGGGCTTGAAAAGACAAACAGGAGCCCTGTTTCTGCTTCATTGGATTTTGTGGTATATTGGTGTGTTGGTGAAAGTTTTGTGTTGCAGCTTTTATAATGAAAACCCAGCACAGTGCAGCAGACCTGAAGAAGCTGAAGCAGAAGAGTGTGAACAGAAAAGCCCGGAAACCAGTCGTGGCTTATTCCAACTATATTTACAAACTGAAGAAGGTGTGTTGATTAAAACCTGGGTTTTTATTTACATTTTCATTACTGTGTTCTTTAGAAAAATACATTTGGAATTTTTGTACAAAAGCATGTTTCATTGTGTAAAATTTGTGTAGCATGTTGGCTTTTGTACAGTTGTGTATTAATGAATGATTTAATATTTTGACTGTTCATTTGATACTCTGGCTCAAACTAGTGCCTGTTCTCACATTCGAGCAGCTTGAAATGATCATTTCCTCACCAGTCTTTTGCTTTGCCATCTGGTTGGTGAGAAGATGTTTAAGGTGTGATTTATTTATGGAGCATTTTAACATTTGATCATAAATGGGTTGGGGAGGTTGGGGTCTGTAAAGAATTTAAGACGGTAAAAAATGAAGGAGTCTCCAGTTTCAGTGCTTGTTAATGGTCAGGTTACAGCACATGGAAAATTCAGACCTGAAATAATTTGTTTTGGCTGATTAAAGAATTGACCATTTACAACTGCTGTAATAAGAGAATTGAGTATTTTAAATGCTCTGAAATGGTCTTATACTAGATTACTGTATGAAGTGAGACTTGATGCTGCATAACCGCTAACTGATGAACAAACTTGAAGTGAGCGATTTGAAAGACGGTTTATGGTAAAAAGCTTTGTGTGGCTGTTTGAATTAAAAGTACTACTTTGTATGTAACGTCTAGACGGTTCTACTTTAGCTGTTCCATCAGCTGATCAGCCAAGTCCGTATTAAAAGTGGGTTTTGAGGGTTGTACCTTTTTGGGAACAGGTTTGTTAACCAGCACACACACCTCTTAAACAATTTTATTTAAGTAACGAAATGCTCATTATATGCCTCATCAGATTACTGTTTAATTAGTATTTGCACAAGTAACGCATCCATGAAATATTGATGTGAATTGATCCTTGATGCTGCATCATTTAGAAATGAGCTGTTAAAGACTGAAGCTGTTTATGGTAAAGCTTCTGCTGTGGAATGAGTCTCCACCATGTAATCTTTAGCCCTGCTCTCTAGCTTTTCTTCAAGAACGGTGTCTCAATGGAGCCAGTTTGACACTTTCTTGGGGGGCAAATCTTAAATTGCATGTTATACACCCCCCCCCCCCCCCCTTGTTCCTGTCTGCTGCAGGTGAGCCTGGCTGTAACCGACACTGTTATGGTACCAGGATGGTTGCGAACAGAGTTGTGTCCAGACGTCGGGACTGAGGCAGCACGCCTCGCCAAGTTGAACGGGCGTGGCACAATCACTCAGCGTGAGGTGTGCTCTGCTGTACGCACGCTCCAGAAGGTCACGCAGAGGACCCCCAGCACACAGTGACTCTTATTGGAACTCATTAAGTTTTCACCCTGAAGTTCAAATAAAGATGTTTTTTAATATAAAGCAGTTGTACGACATCCTGATATTACTCGTGTCTCACAGGCAGAATGACTAAAACCAGAATATTTGGTGCTTCTACCTTGTTCTCCAGCTTGGACCTCACTGACCAGAAATCCAAGTGTCCATCAGGGTTCCTAAATGTGTTTTTTTTTCTCTTCTAGCCTACAATTTTAAAAATTGTATTTAATTTCTGATCATGTCCTCTTTTTAGCTAGAAAGAGGAGACTAAATTGCTGTAGTTTAGGGATGGAGGGTGAGTGAGTGATGGAATGATTGCAATAGTGAGTGATGGAGATGGTTGGATAGATTTATATACTGCATATTTGAATATAGTATTAAGTGAGTACACCCCTCATTAAGTAGTCATTGTGCAGCTTGTATAATTTGTTTTACTGTCCACTAAAAATAACATGCAGCCGTTATCTTAATATCTGGCAACAGTGAGTACACCCTAAGTGATAACAGCTGTACTTTGTGTAACAGTGCAAAGCCACAGGTCCTTGTTTTAGTCTGCTTGACAAGACGACACTTTTTGTATCTTGTATTAAAGCAGTTACAATTTGGTGCTTGGGGTCCAATTCTCTCATACTGACCACTGGATGTTCAACATGGCGCCTCTCCACAAAGAGGCCGAGGAGAAAAGCTTGGTAAGAGTTACAGTACAGTGGTCAGGGTCATAGAGGTTTTTGCAGACTGGTTCTACTCTGAACAGACCTCACAAGGGTCCATCAAAGAAGTCGAGTCCTTGTGCTGTCACTTTTTTTTTTTTTTTTTTTGCAAGCTATTTAGACAATAATGGCAGTTATTTTTAGAAGACAGCAAATATGTACTGTATACAAACTGCACATTGATTTCTCTAAAATATATCCAAATTTCATTTCTATAGTGTTGTCCCGTGTGTGTATAAACACACAGTATCTCACAAAAGTGAGTACAACAAACATTTTATTACATTGTCCTCAAGGGACAATACTATACTGGGATTGATTTCATTTCAAGAGCCTTCTGATCAGTGGTGTTTTCCACTGCCACTAGATGTCGCAATAACGCTTCAAAAATTTCTTGTCTCAATTTTCGGTGATTTGACATGTCATGTAAAGTGAAATATTGTGGTTCTTTATTCCATGACGCGTTGCTCATACGAGTAAATCTGGTGTTGGAAAAAAAAACCCATTCACAATAATAACCAACGTAATTCTTCTTTTTCCCACTTTCTATCTTTCTTTACAGAACACATAAATCCCCTTCAGATGAACATATAAAAGCCCACTCTCTTCCTTATAAAAGTGATTTATATCCCATTGTATATATTACTGAGATTTCTCACCCAGACTCGGTTGTACCCTAACAATTAAGAGTTATTATAAAAGGAAAGGGGCGTGGCTACACGGGGGATTATCGCCTACTCTCAGACCAGCCAATCAGAGCTTGTTGAGCTCCCCGAGGTGGGCGTGGTTAACGGATTTTCCCTGACCAATGGCGTTCCTCGAAACCAATCGTGGAGCCAATGAGAAATCGGAGGTCACCTGACAGTTTTGTGTATCTGTCAGATCGAAAACTGAGAAGGGAAACGAAGAGAAGGCAAACACACACACTTACAATTACACACACTTATTTACACACATTTAAACAAAACTCTGGTGCGGATTCAGGGCATGATTAATCCTATTCCAGGAGCAATTTGATTTATTTGGGCAGAAAAGGTATGGCGTGTCTGCTTTAATAATACTCGCTTTGCTTTGGGAATGAACAAGGTGAAAGGTGTGTGTGTGTGTGTGTGTGTGTGTGTGTGTGTGTGTGTGTGTGTGTGTGTGTGTTGGGAAAACTGATACAATGTTGCTTGTCAAAAAGTAACAGACACCAAAGAAAGAGCTCCTGCAACTGTTTATTCTAATAATAATAATAATAATGTACTATTATTATTATAATTTTATTCAGTGATGCTGTCTTGTTTATCAGTGTTAAATATAGTAGTGTTTGACCTTTTTACAGAGTAAAATGTGTTCGTATTCCAATAAAACCCATGCACAGACTTTAATTTTTTTACTTCTCAGATAATCCAGACTCTTTGAGTTTAATCCCTTAACTGGATAAAAACTAAATCTTATTACAGGAGGCTGCAAAGTCTTTAAATAGACACACATACATACATATAGAGTATTACTTCTTATTGCATTGTTTGTGTAGGTAATAACAATTGCTATTGTGTATATGTGTGTGTGTGTGTGTGTGTGTGTGTGTGTGTGTGTGTGTGTGTGTGTGTGTGTGTGTACTAATGCACAGAAATGGTTAAATTATTAGACAGTACTTAATACCTTTTAAATATTTCTTTTTAAAGTTTGGAGAATTTGATCAAATGTTGGACAGAAAGAAAGTTTTCTTTGCAGGAAATAAATGTGTTAAATCATATCTGTTGTGTTTTTGGGTAAAAGTAAAAGTACTATAACAATAGTAACACACCACACCTGGTTTTGAAAGTGAAGCTTTCTTTTACAAACACCTTTTTGCACAACACAAGCAAAAAGTGGAAAAAAAACCCAATACAATCCCGTTTTCAGGAAGATCGTCTACACCAGGGGTTTCCAATTTCTTCCATTAATGGCTGGTGTGGGTGCAGGTTTTCAGTCCACACCAAATTCTACCTGTTTAAATCTAAAGATTATTTCACTTTATTTATATGACTACCAGGTGTGGCACTTAATTGGTTAGAATGAAAGCCATGAAAGACATTGGACACCGCTGGTCTACGCTGTCAGAGTTCCACAAGTTGTGATTATGAGGTGAAATTGGGACTAGCTGTGAGAGTTTAAAGCACTGGATTTGTGATTGGAAGGAGGTGAGGTTAAATCCCAGCATCATCAAGCCAATAGTTCTGGGCCCCTTGGTAAGACCCTAAATCCTGAGCTGCTGAGATGTTTTAATGAGAAAAATAATCTGGATCAGGGTGTCACTTCTTGTTTAGTTCTTCGTGTTCTTCTGTGTGTTTGATGATCATTGTGTGTGATAAAGTGACAAACCGTGTTAGGAACCACACCAGAGAAAGCGGTGTGACATATTTACTGAAGGAGTGGGTTTCATAACCGAAAGGGTTTTTCAGTGGCATTACATTTCCTGTAGCGAGAAATCGAGGGTGCTGGGGTATGATTTCGTTCAGATTCAATTCAGGATAATTGATAGGGTGGATGCAGGAGTGAGTTCATGTGGATTGTTCCATCATCACGCGCTAGTTGCCGAATGGGTCTGTCATTTTCTGGGGAAAATTTCAAGCTCGTTGAAGGTCTTCCTGATCTCTCTGCATGTTCCAGTGATGTTCCTCTTTTTAAGCGCACGTACCACTCGAAACACCTCGAACGACTCAACGTACGTCAAACGGATGTCATGCCATTACGTCTTTGTGGCAGGTTTGCCCAGTTTCACGTGGATTTTCACGTTTGCTCTTTAGAACAGCACCAGTGGTCTCGAAACAATTTGAATGAATGTGAATGCTGACTGCACTCCAGACCTTCTCACCTCACCTACATCAGTACCTGACCAGTACTGACACCTGAATGAAACCTCATAAATCTCTACAAACACACTTTAAAATCTAGAAGAACATCTTTCCAGAAAATTGGAGCTTATTATGGGAAGTAATGGGGGGATAAACACATACCAGTCTTATGGGCAGGGGATCACAAACCTTTGTCTGACACTTTTCATTAATAGGAATATAAAGTTCCACCAAAGGGATTAAGAGTAAATGTAGGAGAATTAAGAGTCTGTGAGGAGTGTTTGCATTGGCTTGTCTATAGAGTGTCTTACAGTTGAGTATATCAATATTTATATAGTTGATTACCTGACAGGCAGCGTTCCAATTTCAATATTCGTCTTCAGTTCTTCACTATCGTTCTACTTTTCTCTCCGAAGGTCATTTATTTCATCATTTTGATGTCTGAGTTCTACTTTATAAATGCTGAAGTTTGGCACCAGGGAAAGGGAAGGAAGGTTGAGCAAACCTTTTTAAGACGCGAGTGTTGAAACTGCAAGTGAACCAAGCTACAGATTTGAGTCTTTTAATTTAGACATTACAAAAGCTTATATTGGCTGCGTTTTCAGGAGTTCATGAGGGATTTCTGCTTTAACAAATTCACTCATGCTGGGTTGTTTCTTTCTGTGAAAAAAACAACAACAAAAAAAAACAGCATTTAAGTATGAAAGGTGAAGCAATTTGTGTAAATCAACATTGGTATTGTATTTTGCAGATGGCATCCTGGTAATAATGGTCTTTGGTGCCCAAAACATCGTTTTGACAATTTTTGTTGAAAAAATACACAGAGTTTGTTCATTTATATAGATATAAGCATCTAGAATATATAATGACTTCAATTTTGTATAATAATTAAATGATACATACATAAATTAAATATACAAACATTAAATACAAGTGTTTGCACGTTAAATTCGCAGTAAATCGCATTTTAAAACAGATAAATGACTGTTGCGGGAGATGAATGCTATAAAAAGAGAACGGATCGGAGAAAAATCAAGCTAACAGGCTTGATTTGTAACAAATGAAAAAAAAATATGCGTTAGTATACAAATGCATAAGCGTTCGCGGAAAACCATAGCAGCGACTAAAAATGTACGGTAATCGTTTACTGCTGCTGTTATTTGCTGCTTTTATGTGCTGATGTTTCACCTTCATTTGGGACACAAGTGTGGTTTTTTTCATGTGCATCACTGTGGTACTTTTATCCAACACAAGCTCCGCTTTACATAACTTCCAGGTTACAGTTTTCTTTCTTGTGTTTAATATAAAATGCTCCCATGCCTTGTATGACTTGGGACACACAGTCGTTCCTGCTGTCAGTTGACCCTGTACTGTCTGCCATTTTTACGGTAATCTTACTGTCACGCAAACCCGTAACTTGAGCAGCCCAACTAATTCATAACGCCATTCATTGACAACGGATTCCGTTATCGATTAATATAGATTTTTATCGATAACGGAATCCGTTGTCAATGAATGCCGTTATGAATTAGTTGGGCTGCTCAAGTAACGGGTTTGCGTGACAGTAAGATTACCGTAAAAATTCTCGTTCGAAATTCTCTTCCAGATAAGAACAATAAAACTGTAAGAAGGAGCAAAAAACTGCTTCATCAACACTGATTTTGCAGAGGACCGATAAATAATAATGATAATAAATAAAAGTGGTTTCACATTTAGACATTTTCCCTTCTCTTACATTTCATTGTTTCCTTTCTTTTCTGCCCGCTCAGATGCAGTTCATGCTGCTCTTCAGCAGGCAAGGCAAGCTGCGCCTTCAGAAATGGTACGTTCCACTGTCCGACAAGGAGAAGAAGAAGATCACACGTGAGCTGGTACAGACCGTCCTGGCGCGAAAGCCCAAGATGTGTAGCTTCCTGGAGTGGAGAGACCTCAAGATTGTTTACAAAAGGTCAGTGAGTGGTCAGTGATCTGAAAAGACCTGGCAACCTTCATCAGGAGATCTAGAACTCATACTGGGTCACTTATTTCACTTTAACTTTGCTTGTATTCAAGGGAGCAACCAAAACTGCTAACAATGGTACACTGTGGAGTCATTGTTCTGGCAAATGTTGTCACGCATAAGTGCAATGCAGAGACTTGCAGAGACGTCTTGTGTAATTCATACTTGTGAAAATTAGTGTTGCAAATGATTACTTCAACTTTACATCTCACTTCAAATTTAAGCATTCAGTCCACTCGGCTCTGTTGATGTGTTCACTTGACTCCATCCACTAATCTCTCTGTAGATGTCCAATTGACTCTGAACACTCTGGAACCTGCCCACTTTCTTCTACACATTTAGCTAGGGTTAGGGTCACATGACTCCACCCACTCACTTCTCTGGAGCTGTTAACCTAACGCACAACCCTTCAACTTTCTAAAATTGTCCATCTGACCACACCTACTGCAGCTTTTTAGAACTGTCTATCTGACCACACCCACTTCAACTTTCCAGAACTGTCCATCTGACAAGACCCACTTCAGCTATTTAAAACTGTTCATTTGACCACACCCACTGACCTTTTTTAAAACTGTTCATCTGACCACACCCCTTTCAGCTTTATCGTACTGTCCACCTGACCACATTTTTTCGCCTTTTCGCCTTTTTGAATTACTCCCCCTGCTGTTATCTAGAACTGTGCACCAGATTACTTCATCTATTTCGACCTGTGCAACTGACCACACCCTTTTTAGCTTTCTAGCGCTGTCCAACTGACCACACCCCTTTAGCTTCTTAATCGATGAATATCTACTGTCCACTTATACTATTACAATAATAAGATAATTATTACTTACAGGCGATTGCAGAAGTTTACACGCCCTCTTTTTGCAATGATGAGATTGACATGACAGAGTAATGACTCGTGAAGAAGTACCTTGTCCACTCTGACATGATGTTTGCTATGGTATGTTTTTTATGCTCTTTTCTGATTCCTCTTGACTGTTCATTTGGAGCCTCTTCAAGCTTTTCATGCTGTAAATAAGACTTAAATTCATGTTGACTGTTGTAAGTAATTAGACACTGTATTGAGGCGAATGCAGATGAATTAACTAAAGCACGCCTGAGGAGAGGCAAACATTTGTGCTTGCTAATAAAGACACGTATCTGCATATTAGCCCAAGGAGCACTTGCTGTAATATTTAGGTTAGCTGTTGTAAAAGGCTCCAGATTTGTAGATAGACTAAAAGAAGACTTCAGTTTATTTATATACACTATCAAACCAAATTGGTGCAAATTTGTGCCTCTTTGCTAATATATCCATTTTGCATGAACACTTTGTTTATGATTTGCCTTTTGCATCTGAGCATGCCTCGGGCAATTATGCTGTCGTTCTGAGGATGACATTAAGCTCATACCTGGAAAAAGGCCACATTTTCCCCTTTGAGGAGATCCGACCCCATCTACCGCTCAGAGAGTTACCGATTGAGCTCGTCTGGTCGAGCTTGTTCTTGTTGTGCAGTGTGAACGATCGCTTTCGAATTTTCCGGGTTTAATTCATGCTGAATGCTTGTGCGATCGTCATACGGCACCCCTCCCTGCAAAGCGTACGAGACGAACCCCGGCAGCATTTGAATAATTCCTAACCCGTCTTCTGCTTTATGAACACACAGATAGGAATCCCAGGTTAAGAAATGGATGGAGTCACTTATCTGATCGCAATGTGTCAGGAGAGCAAATTAAAATATTAAATATGGCACGGTTGCCATGGTAGCTGATGGGGTTGGTTGAGCAAAGAACCACAATGACCTCAAGAAAAGACGGATCCACTGCCAGACAGGACGAGAAAGAGAATGACAGAACACACACAAACCAGAACATTTTTGAATTCTTCTGACCAGGATGTGGTCAACCATTATGTGGTACACATTACGAACTAGCAAAGATCCTGGTCATGAATTTGAGTGAAGGTGCAAGTCTGAGTCATTGTAATGAAATTGGGATCTTAGAATGGGTATATACAATATGTAATATAAGGTTAATAAACTGTTTGTTCCATCAGAAATATTTTATTGGTTTAAAATTTGGTCGATTCCCTGGGGAGATGGGAGCTCATTGGTTAAGGCTCTGGGCCACTCTTAGGACCCTGAGCAAGGCCCTTAACACTCAGTGCTCCAGGGTATAATCGCTGACCCTGTACTTTGACCCCAGCTTCCTGCCATAGCTGGGATCTTCAAATAAATAATTTCACAGTGCTGTAAAATACATGCGTGACAAAAATAAACCACATTTCTTTCTTTTCTCTGTTTTCTTTCTTTGGCTGTAGAACATCTCAGATAATCTTATTCCTTCCAGCTTTCCACATCTGGATCCTGATTTTTTTGCTCGGTATTCTTGGTAAAATTGCTTAAGTTGTAACATAGATCTTCATTGGCCATTTTGATACAATCAAATTCTTGGTTTTGCAGCACTGGTGTGTATATTTTTTGTTGGAAAGATAACCTCTACCCATGTCCCAAGGCTATATAGACTGGACCAGGTTTCTTCAGGGACCTCAACCTCTAACCTTACCAGATTTCTTGTGTAAAAACCATCCCTGCATTGTAAGTGCTTCCACCACCATGTTTCACTATGGTAACCAGTGTGGGTTACCATTGACAGCTGACTCACACAAGGCCACTCTGGCTTTCAAAGTGCTTCTGCATCACCACAACACTCGTCTAAAAGATGCAAAGTAGGTTCTGATGGACGCATATGCCTTGTGCATTTCTTGCTTTACAAGGTAACTGACATTGTACTGATGTTGAATATATATTGGATTTTGCAGAAGCATTATTACACAGAGAATTGTTTCTTTGTATTTGTAATGCTTTATGTATCCATGCTGGTGTTTTTCATCTCCGATACGCTTCTCTGGTGCATGCAATTTACATGAGAATTACACGCAGTGTTGCGCGTCGAATTTGTTACATGCTCCTGTAAATACATCATCGTTAGATTCACGTCAGTGGGTTGATTAATGGCTCCGTCGCGAATCCCGGCCCTGAGGTCGTGCGAAGGTGTAGGCCGTCCCCGGATGCGCATTTTTAATTCTGTCTATGACTGATGATCTCGTTAGTATGCAAGAACACAATGTTGATTGGGGCATTCGGGAAGCACGTTCAATTCCATCGTTTGTTCATTTCTCCTGAGTGTGTGCTGTAATGGGTATCTGGACAAGCAGAGAGGGAAGATCAGATAAATATTTCAAGGATTTTGCTCGTTTTTTTTTTTTTTTTTTTTTTACACTGAGGATTTAATCGAGACTGCAAGCACCAGAGATTAATTTGAAGGTCAATTTAAAAATAAATAAAAAAGAGAGAGATAAGAGAGTGTCTCAAACATACATCTGTACTGGTACCAACAATGAAATACAGTGTGGCACAGGAAAACGCAAAATTTTGGAACTAGGAGTTGGTGCCCCTGTGGTGTCAATTGTTTGGGACCAGTACGAGCTTGTTTAGAATCCCCTTGCAATTAATATGATGGAGCAGTGGGGCTGTGCACAAAGAGTGTTCACTTTTAAAACCTTTTATAAGAATGATGATATAGCGAGTGCTGTGAGTGAATTTTGGCGTCTGTTTACAACATGGGTGCGTCATTTCGAAGAAACGTCTCAACTCAACGATGATGCGTGTTGTGGAATGGAGCGGTGCCTCACGAAGGCAGTTCTAAAACTTTATTTCGGCTTCTCCCATTAGGGGTCGCCACAGCGGATCATCCGGATTTGACACATGTTTTTATGCTGGATGCCCTTCCTAACGCAACCCTCCCCATTTATCCGGGCTTGGGCCCGGCACTAAGGCTTGTGCAACCCTAATGGCGGTGGTTGGTTCCCTGATCGGGGATCAAACCCGGGCCGCAGCGGTGAGAGCGCCGCATCCTAACCACTAGACCACCAGGGAATCTAAACTTTATTTGCGGCTTCTCCCGTTAGGGGTCGCCACAGCGGATCATCCGCATGTTTTATTTGGCACATGTTTTTACACTGGATGCCCTTCCTAACACAACCCTCCCCATTTATCCGGGCTTGGGACCAGCACTAAAAGTGGCTGGGGTTGGTTCCCTGACCGGGGATCGAACCCGGGCCACAGCAGTGAGAGCGCCGCATCCTAACTACTAGGTTCAAACAGCCTTAATATTCTATGGTGTGCGGGCCATTTGAACATTGAGAGGCTGAAGGCTAAACCTGTTTCTTTGAAAAGCAGACAGGACACAATCGTGATGTCCTAACTGGTAATAATGCCGAAACTTCCTTTGTGAAACACTCACATTAGCACCATTCTTGCCAAGGTTTTTCACAGTGAACGCTTGTTGTGCACCACTCTACTGCTCCTTTATAACTAACGGCAAGGGTTTCCAAACAAGCTCGCACTGGTTCCAAACAGGTGCCAATGCCCCAAGGTTGCCAACTCCTAGTTTCAAAATTTCAAAGTTTCCCTGCGCTAGCCTGTACAATCAGTCAAGGAATGGGTGTCCATAGTCTACACAATGCTAGCAAGTAAGGGTACATGTACCTACCAGTTTAGCATTGTTAAGCGTATTTAGATCTTCACACACCTCCTCTCCTCAACCTCGTTCAGGGGGTTCACAATTTCGAACAAACTTGCTTGTTTGGTTTCTACACCCTTTATGTTTCAAAGAAAGATACATGGCATAAACCAGCATCTTGAGCCAAACAGCTGTTCTCCTCAAGGCATTGTTTGGTGTCACTTCATGTGAACATCAGTTTTAGGTTGGAATTGCGTTCAATCGGGATGTTTTAAATAAGGAATTTTGTCGCATGTTATGCAACTGCTCTTTTACACCTATTAGTCCGTTTACAGCATCAGAATCAGTAATAAATGGATGCTTATGGTTTGTTTGCCCTGCACCTCAGGGGATGCAGGCTGAAATTCCTCCTCCGCTCTGTGGGTGTCGAGTTTGCTTATTTTCCTTGCTTTTGGGTATTTCTTTAGGTGCTCACCCACTACAGGGAGATAGGTTGTAGGATGATTAACATTTCTGAATTGTCCATAGTGTGTGCCACTGTGTCCTGCGATGGCTTGGGACCCTGTTAAACTGGTCGCCTCTGGGTACCATGAATTTCCTGAGAAAGGGTTCCAGGCTTCCCCTGACCCTGTGTAGGGTAACCGGTATAGAACATGGATGGCTGGATGGATGGATGGATGGATGGATGGGTGGGTGGGTATCATTTTACACTTTGAATTTACAAAATTACATAAACCAAAAGGCAAAAATAACACGAAAAATGTTTTACTTTTATGCATAAACAACTTTTGTTTCGAGAGTTGCGTAGGGTTAGAAATATTCTGGAATGGTTTTTAGCAAGGTCAGAATTCTAATTCTGGGCACATTTGTCGCTGAATATTTTGGGAGTTCATAGAACGTGTTGCTTTGGACGTGCTTCTTTACCCAAATCTTGAGCTATTTTAAAGCTCCATTTAGGGTTATCCTCTTAAAACTAGATTCTGTATAATGTTTTTTTCTGACAGATGATAAGAGGAAAAACCCTCCAGGCTGAATCCTGAACAGACTGATTTACTCAGCACATTGAGGGACTCTGAGAATGCATTGAATCCTGGGCACAATAAAGCAGACATTGCAAGAGAGAGATGTAGCTTTGCCTTCAGCGGTTACCTTGTGTGGGTGTGTGTGTGTGTCTGTGAGTGTGTGAGGACTACACAGACTTTACCTTGACAGATGTAAAAAGGTAACAAAACCGCATTGGCTGCAGAAAGGCACGAGTAGGAATTGTGAGAGGTGCGAAGGAATATAAATGAATGTTGTTAAAAAAAAAGTAAGGCCTGCTTCTAACATAGAAAGGAAGACTGACAAGATTAGGGAGAGAGAAAGATGAAGAAAGACTATACAGCCAGATGAAAGAAGAGAGGGAGAAAAAAGCAAGGAAAACCCTTCCAGATCAAACGGTGTCTTCAGAGATTGCTGGCTCTTCATTGTTCTCTGGTTAAAAGTGATTTTTTGGGCTGTGAAAATCCTCCATCACACTCTGTAATGAGTCTTTTTCTGCTCTGCTGCTCCTTAACCACACTTGCTCTTGTTGCAAACCTCCATGATAAGGCTTTTTTCAACGATCCCATGATCTCTGACCTGGTCTGTCCTCTGTTGAGCTCATGATTGTCAAGTGGTGTCTAAGTAGCTAAGTAACTTTCTGCCCAGTCAACCAAAAAGTAGGAGTCTAAAAGTTGCCATCATTGGGTCCTTTGAGTCCCAAGACCCCCTGATGTCCCCAGATGTTTTCCGTAATTCAAATCAAAGGTGTGTACATTTTTCAATCTTACGATGACGATAACGATAAGACAAATTGTACATGGGGTACAATCAGTTGGGGTGCTGCCAGGATGCTCGTATCTCCATCCATATGAGATGCTTTACTCTCACCAGCGCTCGACAGAGTTTAGTTGTCTCTGTGTTAGAGTTTTCTTCACTGAACAACTTCTACACCTAGAAATTGTATTGATTAACGTATAACCGCACTCACTGGCGTCACCTAGAAAGGGACGGGTTTTTTTTCAGTCTGGTTCCTCTCAAGGTTTCTTCCTCATGATTTTTCATGTAGTTTTTCCTTGACTCTGTCTTTCTCTGATTTTTCCTTGACTTGTGTTTAAAACTAGTTATGAAGTTGCAACCAGACATTTTTACCCTCAGCCTTCTCAGTTCTTTGATTGGATTGAACATTTTGCCAAATGTATAGTATTAAAGTCCTCATAATGTAGGTTAAATACAGTGTTTCTTGACACAATATATAATTCTGTTAATTATAATGTTACACAATGTGGTGATGTGGTACAAAACAAGCAACAGCATAGTTGATACAATGAAACACTGAAAGAAATGCTGAAAGTGCTGGAGGATGTAGGGTTCTGATCCAATTTCAACACGGTGAATCAGACACTGTCATGGCACTGTGTGTGAGGTAAATGAGAATGAGAGACTCTAGGAGGTTTGGATGCAATGCTTCACACGCCGTATCCTCTCCAGACCCGACGATTCTACTTTATTCCGTATTTGATTAGCAAAACGACAAGTCTGGCATCACAATCAGTGCCCAGGAGATGTGCACAGAGCTGCTGCTTCACCATCTGGCTGTGTGTAGCACCTCTACAATACCCTCCATGGAAATACAGAGTAGTGGTTCCAACGAATCACTGGATTTTCAATTGGATCGAAAATTGAAAGCGGGCGACAGCTGAGCAGTAGAGGATCGAAGTGTAGTTTCTGTGGTCTGGTTTATTTTTCGGAGTCGTGCAAAAAATCTTATTATCTAGTGTTATCTTTTGTTCAGCACCTTTAGACCATATCAGACTTTCTCACACCATCTTAAGTTCTTCAGATCTCTATCAAATGCTAACGTCGTGGTTTGCACTCTAAACCCTGTAGAGAAGGAATGCTGGAAACTCAGCATTGTAATTGTCCAGATTCTAGAAAACAACTTAATTGTCACAAGGAGACAATGAAGCAGCTGCACAAATGACAAGCAAATAAACTAAATATTTAGGAGTTTATTGTTATAGGCACATAATCATTTACAGATTGGTGAAACGCTGGCTAAATTAAAGCAAAACCTTGGAATCGATTGTTCTTTTCTCGGAAAAGTACAAGGTGTTTTATTCAATTAAATAAATGTTTATTTGTGTAGCACTTTTAACAATAGACATTGTGCCAAATATGGCAAGGAAAAACTCCCTGAGATGGCATGAGGAAGAAACCTTGAGAGGAACCGGACTCAAAAGGGAACAGATCCTCATCTGGGTGGCATCGAATGTCCATTTTATTTACATTATACCATGTAAAACACTATAATTTTTAGTTGTATAGTTACATTGTTACACAACAGGTAACAATAATGGTACAATACAAATGGTAATATCTTCACCAGCTTCCTTATTTTCTTTCCCTCTTTTAATATGCAGCTTGGTTCGCTACTGATAAACCTCAAAATATGACCGTGTTCATCCGAAGACTTTAATGTGCCGGAAAACCTCACGTTCAAAGAGAATTATACAAACCTGGCAAAAAATAAGCTGCAAAGTAAAGTCTAATGGTTTACCCCGCAGGTTACTCTTTACTTTTTAGTACAGAAGATTTAGTTTCAGCAACTGGACAGTTTAGTTGCAATAAAACTAAAGAGACAAAACATTTCAACCATTAACTACTTGGCTTGATGTGTGTGTTGGATCCTACCGCACATCTACGTAGGATTTGGTGGAAAAAAAACGTGAAATTTAAATTAGTTATTTGAGTGACACCCGTACCCAGGGCAACTTAAAATCTAAAAACTGTCCAGTTGAGGATTATGGGCCTTGTTAAAGGGCCTTGTAGCATCAGCATGGTAGTGTTGCGAATTGAAGTCAAGATGTAATAATTGACTTTCCACTTTATGTCCCAAATACATATGAAATGTTCTCGGTTACTTTCAGTACCTTTTTCAAACTGAAATTAAAACCACAAAGTCTTTTTACTTCCAAGTTTTTGTTCCGTTGTTGGTTTTTCAGGGTTTCACAGAATTTAGCATTATAGTAGCTCTAGCCGCAAAATGTTAATATTACATAGCTGGATCCCCAAACAAATATTAATTTAAAAAAAATGGAATTCACTTATAAATTTGCATATTTGAATAATGGCTTTCCAAACAATTATTTGTTACACATGTGTCATACCTGATGTACACTATAAAATGCTTTAAATATGAATCTAATAATTTTACCTTGAACAAACAAGGTAACATATTATTAAATCCATTTCTAGACATTGTTGTAGTTAATTTTTTATTTAAAAAATTTATTTTAAAAACAATTATTACTTATTTTTAGAAATAAAAGCTTGGACTTGCTGTGGTTACAGTTTTATTCTCACTTTGTCACATTCTTTGGCACACTTTGCATCACACCTTGTAAAACTACGTAAAGTGGGTAAACGTCCTGGCTCAGTTTGAGTGTGTTTATCTGCATGCTCAAAATATATTGTGTGTTTACCACAAACTGGGTGTCAGTGACGAAATGACAAATTCATCTATATTCAGGGTTTTATTTGGAGCGGTGGGGGCGTCAGCAGGCTTGTCTCTCAGCTTTACCGAATTGATCGATCTCTCTCTCTCAAGAGAAAAAGACCACCTGCAGTCTTGTTCAGAATGTGTTTGTGTATGTTTGTCTGTGATAAATCGATAGCTTCTCAGTCTTCTCACAATTCTCTCTTATTACTGTATTAAAATAATCCAATAATGCGCTTAGACACTGTTGGTATTGCCCCTTTCGGTGTGTTTTGCCAAATGATAATGTTATCACTGTAATAAATGTCATTGTTGGTGTGGTTATCTAAATGACAATTTTGATGTTTCCTCTAATGGCATTTTTGGTGTTGCCCCAAATTACACTGTTGGTGTTGCCCCAAATGGCATTCTTGGTCAGTATTGCCTCAACTGACACTGTTTGAGTGTTTCCCAAGTGACAATGTTAGCATTGCAATAAATAACAATGTTGGTGTTTCACCAAGTGACACTGTCAGTGTTGCACAAAATGACTGTTGGTATTACCCCGAAAGACACTGTTTTTTTTATTTATTGGATCTCTCGTTTTTATTACAGCATTAAAATAATCAATTGATGCACTCAGACACGTTTCTGAGCTTCATACAAGACAAAACGTTGTGTTAGAAATGTAATGCTTTAGGATATTGATTCCTGGTGTCGCTTTCTGAGACTGAAGGTCTTCTGTGCTGCTCAAGTCATCAAACGCTAACAGATCCACATCTTGTAATTGGCTATGGTTTGGTTGGGTGTGTAAACTTGAACGCAGTTTCATAGCTGGATTATCTAGTAATGGCCGTGGACAGGACCTACAATGGAGGAGCCGGTCTCAGAGGGCAATGGGTTCCCAGATTCAATTAAGCTCGGGTACATATTTACAGGAAGCATTTGGAAAGTAGCCAGAGGCCAATAATACTTGTTTTGCTCTTCCTTTAGGGACCAAGTATGACAATGTCTTATATTTTTAATCGACTCTAATGCTCACATGCTCGTCTGCACACCAGGTTTCCATGTCGACCGCTGAAGTTTTTATGGGTTTTATTCCACCTATTCTGGGACTCATATTTTTGTCTCTTTACAGCGGTATGAGACGTTAAAAACAAAGACAACCAAGTTCCAGTTATATTTTCTTTCTTTTTTCTTATTGTCCTGGTTGTAGTGTAGCAGCATCTTTCAGAATAGTCATGAGCAACATGCTTCTCTGAAGGTTGAAATGCTGCAAGAGGTAAACTTAAGGAGAAATCATTTATGAGTAGAGAATAAATATGAGATTTGATACATGGTTCTAGTATGTCGCTTATATGACATTATGCAGTATTTACAGTCCACATTGCTCCTAATGACACTCTTTGTATTGCACCAAATGGCATTATTGTTGATGTGTACACTCTTCATTATGCTACACTGTTGGTGTTGATCTGAATGACGATGTTGGTGATGCATCAAGTAACCATCTTGGAGTTGCACCAAATAGATTTATTAATATGTACTAAGTTTCCCCAAATGACAATGAGGGGAAAAATAAGACAAATAAAACACTGTTGGTGTTGCCCTAAATAACACTTTTGGTGTGTTTCCTCAAATGACTGCAATAAATAACACTATTGGTGTTGCCCCAAATGACACTGTTGGTGTTGCGGCGATTGACACTGTTAGCATTGCACTAAATGACACCGTTGGTATTACCCAAGAAGACACTGTTTTTATTGGTTAAAATGACACAAACAATAAATGCAAAGAAAAATCGAAAGATAAACGCTATAAATATGGACTAATAGAGTAGATAGAAATAGAAAGATGCCGTCAATTATTTCGAGCCATTCCCCCTGTTCTGACACAGTCGGTTAATGAAGTGCTCAATAATTAACTAACAGGTTGACTCGAGCGTGCAGTAACGGGGAAAACATCGATGTGGTCCTCCAGGGCCAGTGCTCTCCCTAAGAAATCGTTTCTGTGCTCTTTAGTGCCTCGCAGCATGTAACCGATTAATCACCGGCTGTCAACATTACCCATAGCCATAGTAAAAGAGGAGAACAAAAAAAAGAGAGAAAAAAAAAACGCCACTGCAGCATGGTGTTCTGAAATCCGGATTATGCACGAGTCCTTTATTAATGGAGTGGGCGGCTGACAAAGCTGAAACTCCGGCGTCCTCATCCTCCGAGTTAAATAACTTGCTCAGCAATTCTCCTGTCCTATATGTCTTAAGAGAGAGAAAAAATAGAAAGAGAGGTAAATCTGGGCGTGGGTTTGCCTGGAACAAAGAAATCTGAGTGAGCAAGGACATTTTCTCTTTTATCAGGCAAACGCACAGAGGATTTGCGGCAGCTGCTATGCGCCACTTGCGGCACAAATGTTTCCATTCTCATTTGAAAGTGGCCTGGTTTTCCTGAAACCAGAACAATCCTCGTTCGCGTGGAAGCGCGAGAGTGTCTCCAAGAACCGTGCGAAATCGATTACGCTTCAGTGCTTAATCGTCCTACACAGTCTTCCTGTGTCTGGTGTTCAGCTTGAAACGAGCTGTCGTATGTTGTAAACAGTGAAGCGTAAATTCCACGAGACTCATGAGAGCATTTAAGTTACATGTAAACAGATAAAAACTATTGTTATATTATATAATTAATAAATAATAAATGTAATATAACACTCTCCGTGCAGCGTGCAATCTCACATGTAAAAACAAACAGTACTTGATGTCAGTGATTCCAGAGTCTACTGTTATAATGGCAGCAGACCAGAAGCAGGAAAAACTATCGGTATGGATTATTGATTCTTGACCTCTAGTCATAACACATGCTTGTTAGTGTCATAAACGTTTTTGTCTGTACGTCTTTGCTCGACACAGATATGCCAGTTTGTATTTCTGCTGTGCCATCGAGGACCAGGACAATGAGCTGATCACCCTGGAGATCATTCACCGCTATGTGGAGCTGCTGGATAAGTACTTCGGCAGCGTAGGTGTCCGTTTCCTGTCTTATTCATTGGGAAATGTATGAAGCAAAATGGAGCTAACGATGTAAGCCAGTGTTCCTCTGGTTCTCTGTGCAGGTGTGCGAGCTGGACATTATCTTCAACTTTGAGAAGGCGTACTTCATCCTGGACGAGTTCCTTTTGGGGGGAGAAGCTCAAGAGACGTCCAAGAAGAACGTTTTGAAGGCGATCGAACAGGCCGATCTGCTGCAGGAGGTAAATTAACGAACACCACAGGACCGCTGCTGACCTGATACACTTTTGGTTAGAGTCAATCAGGTTCAGCAGGTAGTGCTGAATTCAGAGCCTGGTGCTGAAGATGTGCTTCAGGATTATCTTACCCTTTTACAGGTATGGGTGCTATGAATATAACTGGCTGTATGGAAAATGAGTTTAAAAAAATAGACAGACAGACAGACAGACAGACAGACAGACAGACAGACAGACAGACAGACAGACAGACAGACAGACAGACAGACAGACAGATGATTTAATTAGCTATTTGCCAACAACAAGCCTTTCTGCATTTATTTGTTATTTTTTTAACAATTGTTTTTACTCTTTTTTTGCCCTGGTTGGTGTTTTGCCTGGTGTGAAGGTGATTCCTCAGAAAAAGAAAATGCCTGGAGGAGCTTTAATTATCGAACACACACAAGATCATACTCACTCCTAAAAACATTCACGCTCAGACTGTATTTGCGTGGTTGTAGATCTACGGTGCTCAAACCAGCAGGTTAGGAGCTGCTGGAGATTTACGAGCTGAGTCACTGTGTACTCGTCATGGTTTTGGACACTGACACACATTTGTAGCCGTGTCTCAAACTGAATGCTTATACAATTAACTGATATACAACTGATTCAGTACATTCGGTGAAAGAAATACACTTGTTGCAGCAAAGGTTGATGGTTATTTTTGTCAGTTCTGAGGTGATTTTATAAGGGAAATGGCATTAACATACCAGGAAATGTGGCTTTTCCCTGGGAAAACTGTGATGTCATATACAGGCATTTGCATATTAGAACATGATTGGCATATTCTGATGCAATAATGGGAAAAATCTCTAGTCATGTTTTTTTTGTTGTTGTTTGTGTTGTTCAGTATTAACCCAGATTTAACTTTTTTAAATACAAATTTTGCATTTCGTGACCATTCTCACAAACAGCACACTTTTATTCCCTCACAAAAGCGAAATATTCAATGAATCGAATATTCAAAATATTTAAGAAAGTGAAAGACTATTGTATATCTAAAATTATTTACTGTCAATTTATCACCCACTTTTTCACGCCATGGTAACGTGTAATTTCCTGTGTTATCATTATACAATATATACCATATGGACAAAAGTATTGGGACACCTGTCTTTTCCAGCTATATGTGGATCTTCTTCAAACTGTTACCACAAACCTGGAAGCACACACTTATATAAGATGCACTAGCATTAAACTTTTCCTTCACTTAAACTAGAAGACCCAAACCTGATCCAGCATGACAATGCACCTGTGCTCAAAGCCAGCTTGGGCCTAAATGTGGAATGGGATGTTCAAAAAGTGTATATGAATCTTATGGTCGATTGTCTTCAAACTTTTGTCCATATATTTATATATATTTATATATACTAATCCAAAATATATGTATTTTGTATATTGTATAAATTTTGTTAAATTATTGTCAGCTGTAAATAATTAAACTGTGCCCAAAAACACCCTTTTTCAATTAATGGATAAAATAAATGGCAAAATGTAAGTGTTTTTATTATTATTATATTTCTGTGATTTATTTATTAGTATTTCAGTGGTACTAATGTGAATATTGTTAAAAGATCGTAAATACTTTCAAGTTTTTTGTATGTGACTTAAAACCCACTGGTCTTCTGATTCCCTCTCCTACCTGGAAATGTCCTTATAATGCTCTCATCCTAGAATCTGTGTTAAACGGATAAAAAACAGAGACAATCCTTCAGGGCTCAGAGCTCCAGGTACGACCACCAGGCCTTCACCGAGCAGCTCATAAAGCCTGTACCGTGCTGGAATAAATCACAGCACTGAGTAAAATGGCTCTTATTACTCCGCAGGCTGGCCGCCGCGATGGCCTTTGATTAAGCGTGCACGCCTATGACAGGAATAGATACGATTGTGGAGGCTGCGTTCGCATCTGCAGGAGAAGCCTGGCACGCCGCAGCTGCTCTTTATCTCGGCGCAGTAATTACCGCCGACATTTCAGAGGCAGTCGCTGGCTAGCTTTCTTTCCCTCTCCATTTTTTCTCCTCTTCTCTTCATTATGCTCTGCTTTGTTTCTCGTCTGTTGTCACCGGCCTTTGTTCAGCATCCGAGCACTTTGTACTTTTTGATTCCACTTGACGTGAGCTTTTTTTCCCCCTGTTCTTTCCCTTCTGTTTCACGCCTCTCTCGTTTCTCTTTTCTCTGATTTGCAGAAACTCGACTTTCAGATCCGCTTCTTACCAGGTATTTGAATTGATTATCGATTAGGACTGTAGTTTTCCTCTGCTGTAGATCAGAGCTTCCTGCTAGTCGAGCAATATAGCAAGTAGAAGCAAGGGGGAGGAGGCCATGTGCCAGAAGTAACACTGCGGTTCGGGATGAGTAGTAAGGAATCATACACGCATTGTGTGTGCTGAACCAACAATTGGGCAGATAAAAACTAAAAATCACAAGAAAAGGAAAGTAGAATGTAAAATAGAATATAGAACTAAAAATAAAGATAAACAACAGGCAGTAAAATGAGACAGAAAGAAATGGATATGATATAAGCATAGCGAATTTCTTCTCATATCACAGCAATGTTAGGAAGCTGGGGTCCCAGCAGCTCTTAACCTGCTGTTAAGGGCCATGCCCAAGGGCCCCAAAAGTGTCAAATTGGCAATAGCTGGGCTTAAACTGGACCTTCTGATCAGTAACCCAGAGCTTGCATTATAGAAATGACAACATATATTAGTGCGAGAGTATTAATAAAATCCTGTGATTAGATTTACAGCCGGAACTACTTTTTTTTTTCCGAACGAGTCAAATTTGCACCAGTTTGGGTTGGGATTTGTTCGGGGAGGTTTTTTTTTTTTGTTGCTGCCATGAGGCATCTCCCCCGAGGCTTATACTGAAGAACTAATATAGATTATAGGTTTGCGCTTTGTTCCTGGAGATCTGCCCTCCTTCAGCGCTCAAGACCAGGATTATATAGCACGCTTCTTCTGCTTATTAACATCTTGCCAATGATATATTCTGGGGTCCATTCTGAAGTGATCATGCCTGTACCGTTCTCCAGCTGAATGCTGCAGCAATTTAAGTTGCAAAATCGTAACTGTGATACACCAGGCTGATTCGGGGGACTTCCTTCTGAATCTCATCCTCACTTCAGAATGGACTGAGGCAGGTGTGTTAAATCTGTTTAAGCACAATGGATAGGATGGCTGACCTCCATGAAGACCTGCCCAGAGATGGCAAAACACATCCATCTTCAAGTAGAAGTGCAGATACTTATGTTTTTAAAGACTCTGGTAAAAGTTAAAGTTCTGCCTTTTTTTTTTTTTTTTTTTTTTTTAAGTTCCTCAAGTTAAAGTAAAGAAGTTTGGGCTCTGACACGTACTTAAGTAAAAAAGTAACCGTTACTACTATCTGTTTTAGTGTCACGCTTGTCCTGGACCTCACATCATATTAATATATTAATACAAAAGAACTTCTAATGTTGTTACCTAATGAATGTATCCCGGCAGAACATCCACCATATAGAACACAAGCAGAGAGAAGATGATGATCATGTGATCAGGAATGTCTCTGTTCTCAGTCATGTTGACATCAGAAGTAGAATTACAGACATTTGTGTAAAACATGTAATGAGTGAAAGTAAAAAGTTGTCTAAAAAATAAATAGCGAAGTAAAGAACTGATGCCAGAAAAATCTGCTTAAGTACAATATCAAAGTATTTGTACTTCATTACTTCCCACCTCTGGACCTGTTCACTGTTAGATCCTTTAACACTGTGCAATTAGATACAAGGAGTAAAACAATACACGCCTTCATCTACAGCTACCAAATGGTAATGTTCAAATATATAGAATTGTTTTTTGTTTTTAGCACCAGGTAATCAATTAGTCCACCAATTAGGAAGCTCCTATACACCTTGAAGATTTTCAAGGAATCGTTTTAAGTCATAGTTTTCTGTTAGCTAGTATGCTAGCATGTGTGCTAGCATCCAGAAAAACAGAGTATCTTTGCCTGATTCAGGATAAATAGAAAACTACATTTCAGAAAACAGACCACATGCTGGATTGAGTGATAATGATAAATTTATTAGACAGACAGACAGACAGACAGACAGACAGAACACCCCTAATGATATGTTGCACCACTAAACTGTCTGTAGTTCATCATATTTTTTTATGAATTTCTGGAATCCATTTGTGTCGGGTAATATTATAATCCTGGTTCTGTATAATAATCTGTATACAAAATCGCTGGTTGACTATAGAATCATTTCCAAAACAAGAAAAAAAGCCTGATGTGGACTGCCTTTGACCTCGGCTAACACCGGCACAGGCACAATACGATTCAGCAGGCCACATGACCCTGATTTCAGGAATGTGTCGTGACAGGAGCTCGAGGGAAAAATGATCGAGGAGGAAAACAAAGCCGTGTTGTGTGCAGCAGCCACACACTGACCCATGACCCAAATGGGAGAGGCAGAGAATGCTTAGAAGCTCCCAGGCATTTACATTGCTAATTCTAACCTGCAGCTCGACAGGACGGCGGGGAAAGGGGCCGGGGAGGGGGGGCTGAATTCTGGTAGCACGATTAGTAGACTATTGCCCTTGTCTGCTCACCTGAGACCAGTTCCATGTTGTTCTAATGAATTGAGTTGTGTTTTGATCGAAGAGGCAGGGTGTAGATGAGCATGGCTGGACACGTTTCGCCTCGAGGCCTTTCGGAGCTCTGGAGCAGAGCTTTGTACACATAGACGTGTAAAACGAACGTTTTACAAACTCCTGGATGTTAAACCTGTAGGGTCTCGGACTAAACAAAGCAGAATGGCAGTGCAATGTTCACCAAGTGAATATGGAATTTGGAAAACCCCCGAATACACACACACACACACACACACACACACACACACACACACATTATATTACAATAGTTACATTCTATATTAAGGTTCAAACTAATAAAACTCCATGAAATACTATTATCTTAGTCTGTGATTTTGAGGTTTACTGTCATTTTGTCACCTTATAAAATGTATAAAAGCGATATGCCATGACGCCGTGTGTTACATATTGTTATCCGTAACAAAATCCATATCATTTACGCCCCCTTGTGGTGTAGTATTAAGACGGGTAGCTAAACAAACATATATAATTCAGGTCAATGCTCGGAGTTTGTTTTTTCACTACAGTAAGCCGTGTTTGTTCCAACACGAAAAGTACAAAGTAATATTTAAAAAGGAGGTTTTTCCTCATAAAGAGCTGAAATGGTGTATTTTGGGGCTCAATCACTTCATTTTTTTATGTGCAGCAATAGTTAGGATGCTGAGTAATACAAGAGAACAATAGTATATAGTACAGTAATACAGTATACTAGTAAAGTATAGTGTACTATAGAAGAGTAATATTAAAATAAAAGTGTAGTTAATAATAAAATGTGTTGTAGTTTAGTGTAGTAGTACTTTTGCTGTTCTGATACAACAGAATAGAAAAGTATAGTAGTGTGGAACACCAGTGTCAAAGAATAAATGACTTTATTGTAGTACAATAGGTTAATATTATTGAACAGTACAATATAGTATAGTAAAGGAAATAGTAGAACACACGTTTATATAATGTACCGTATCGACATGGCGTTTAAGTAGTATAATGGATGATAGTGGTGTTTTAAAGTAGTATAATGGTGTATTATAGTAGTATAATGGAGTCTAATGGTGTATAATGGTGTATTATAGTAGTATAATGGAGTCTAATGGTGTATTATAGTAGTATAATGGAGTCTAATGGTGTATTATAGTAGTATAATGGAGTATAATGGAGTATAATGGTGTATTATAGTAGTATAATGGAGTATAATGGTGTATTATAGTAGTATAATGGAGTCTAATGGTGTATTATAGTAGTATAATGGAGTATAATGGAGTATAATGGAGTATAATGGTGTATTATAGTAGTATAATGGAGTCTAATGGAGTATAATGGTGTATTATAGTAGTATAATGGAGTATAATGGTGTTTAATGGTGTATTATAGTAGTATAATGGAGTATAATGGAGTATAATGGTGTATTATAGTAGTATAATGGAGTCTAATGGTGTATAATGGTGTATTATAGTAGTATAATGGAGTATAATGGAGTATAATGGTGTATTATAGTAGTATAATGGAGTCTAATGGAGTATAATGGTGTATTATAGTAGTATAATGGAGTATAATGGAGTATAATGGTGTATTATAGTAGTATAATGGAGTATAATGGAGTATAATGGTGTATTATAGTAGTATAATGGAGTATAATGGAGTATAATGGTGTATTATAGTAGTATAATGGAGTATAATGGAGTATAATGGTGTATTATAGTAGTATAATGGAGTATAATGGTGTATAATGGTGTATTATAGTAGTATAATGGAGTCTAATGGTGTTTAATGGTGTATTATAGTAGTATAATGGAGTATAATGGAGTATAATGGTGTATTATAGTAGTATAATGGAGTATAATGGAGTATAATGGTGTATTATAGTAGTATAATGGAGTATAATGGTGTATTATAGTAGTATATTGGTGTATTATAGTAGTATAATGGAGTATAATGGAGTATAATGGTGTATTATAGTAGTATAATGGAGTATAATGGAGTATAATGGTGTATTATAGTAGTATAATGGAGTATAATGGTGTATTATAGTAGTATATTGGTGTATTATAGTAGTATAATGGAGTATACTTTCTTTTCGGCTTCTCCCGTTAGGGGTCGCCACAGCGGATCCTCCGCACGTTTGATTTGGCACTGGAGTATAATGGTGTATTATAGTAGTATAATGGAGTCTAATGGTGTATAATGGTGTATTATAGTAGTATAATGGAGTCTAATGGTGTATTATAGTAGTATATTGGTGTATTATAGTAGTATAATGGAGTCTAATGGAGTATAATGGTGTATTATAGTAGTATAATGGAGTATAATGGTGTATTATAGTAGTATAATGGAGTCTAATGGTGTATAATGGTGTATTATAGTAGTATAATGGAGTCTAATGGTGTATAATGGTGTATTATAGTAGTATAATGGAGTCTAATGGTGTATAATGGTGTATTATAGTAGTATAATGGAGTCTAATGGTGTATTATAGTAGTATAATGGAGTATAATGGTGTATAATGGTGTATTATAGTAGTATAATGGAGTCTAATGGTGTTTAATGGTGTATTATAGTAGTATAATGGAGTATAATGGAGTATAATGGTGTATTATAGTAGTATAATGGAGTCTAATGGTGTATAATGGTGTATTATAGTAGTATAATGGAGTATAATGGAGTATAATGGTGTATAATGGTGTATTATAGTAGTATAATGGAGTCTAATGGTGTTTAATGGTGTATTATAGTAGTATAATGGAGTATAATGGAGTATAATGGTGTATTATAGTAGTATAATGGAGTATAATGGTGTATTATAGTAGTATAATATAGTATAGTCTAATGGTGTATAATGGTGTATTATAGTAGTATAATGGAGTCTAATGGTGTATAATGGTGTATTATAGTAGTATAATGGAGTATAATGGAGTATAATGGTGTATTATAGTAGTATAATGGAGTCTAATGGTGTATTATAGTAGTATAATGGAGTATAATGGAGTATAATGGTGTATTATAGTAGTATAATGGAGTATAATGGAGTATAATGGTGTATTATAGTAGTATAATGGAGTCTAATGGTGTATAATGGTGTATTATAGTAGTATAATGGAGTATAATGGAGTATAATGGTGTATTATAGTAGTATAATGGAGTCTAATGGTGTATAATGGTGTATTATAGTAGTATAATGGAGTATAATGGTGTATTATAGTAGTATAATGGAGTATAATGGAGTCTAATGGTGTATAATGGTGTATTATAGTAGTATAATGGTGTATTATAGTAGTATAATGGAGTATAATGGTGTATTATAGTAGTATAATGGAGTATAATGGAGTATAATGGTGTATTATAGTAGTATAATGGAGTCTAATGGTGTATAATGGTGTATTATAGTAGTATAATGGAGTATAATGGTGTATTATAGTAGTATAATGGAGTATAATGGTGTATTATAGTAGTATAATGGAGTATAATGGTGTATTATAGTAGTATAATGGAGTATAATGGTGTATTATAGTAGTATAATGGAGTATAATGGAGTATAATGGTGTATTATAGTAGTATAATGGAGTCTAATGGTGTATAATGGTGTATTATAGTAGTATAATGGAGTATAATGGAGTCTAATGGTGTATAATGGTGTATTATAGTAGTATAATGGAGTATAATGGAGTATAATGGTGTATTATAGTAGTATAATGGAGTCTAATGGAGTATAATGGTGTATTATAGTAGTATAATGGAGTATAATGGTGTATTATAGTAGTATAATGGAGTATAATGGTGTATTATAGTAGTATAATGGAGTATAATGGTGTATTATAGTAGTATAATGGAGTCTAATGGTGTATAATGGTGTATTATAGTAGTATAATGGAGTCTAATGGTGTATAATGGTGTATTATAGTAGTATAATGGAGTATAATGGAGTATAATGGTGTATTATAGTAGTATAATGGAGTATAATGGTGTATTATAGTAGTATATTGGTGTATTATAGTAGTATAATGGAGTATAATGGAGTATAATGGTGTATTATAGTAGTATAATGGAGTCTAATGGTGTATAATGGTGTATTATAGTAGTATAATGGAGTCTAATGGTGTATTATAGTAGTATATTGGTGTATTATAGTAGTATAATGGAGTCTAATGGAGTATAATGGTGTATTATAGTAGTATAATGGAGTATAATGGTGTATTATAGTAGTATAATGGAGTCTAATGGTGTATAATGGTGTATTATAGTAGTATAATGGAGTCTAATGGTGTATAATGGTGTATTATAGTAGTATAATGGAGTCTAATGGTGTATAATGGTGTATTATAGTAGTATAATGGAGTCTAATGGTGTATTATAGTAGTATAATGGAGTATAATGGTGTATAATGGTGTATTATAGTAGTATAATGGAGTCTAATGGTGTTTAATGGTGTATTATAGTAGTATAATGGAGTATAATGGAGTATAATGGTGTATTATAGTAGTATAATGGAGTATAATGGAGTATAATGGTGTATTATAGTAGTATAATGGAGTATAATGGTGTATTATAGTAGTATATTGGTGTATTATAGTAGTATAATGGAGTATAATGGAGTATAATGGTGTATTATAGTAGTATAATGGAGTCTAATGGTGTATAATGGTGTATTATAGTAGTATAATGGAGTCTAATGGTGTATTATAGTAGTATATTGGTGTATTATAGTAGTATAATGGAGTCTAATGGAGTATAATGGTGTATTATAGTAGTATAATGGAGTATAATGGTGTATTATAGTAGTATAATGGAGTCTAATGGTGTATAATGGTGTATTATAGTAGTATAATGGAGTCTAATGGTGTATAATGGTGTATTATAGTAGTATAATGGAGTCTAATGGTGTATAATGGTGTATTATAGTAGTATAATGGAGTCTAATGGTGTATTATAGTAGTATAATGGAGTATAATGGTGTATAATGGTGTATTATAGTAGTATAATGGAGTCTAATGGTGTTTAATGGTGTATTATAGTAGTATAATGGAGTATAATGGAGTATAATGGTGTATTATAGTAGTATAATGGAGTCTAATGGTGTATAATGGTGTATTATAGTAGTATAATGGAGTATAATGGAGTATAATGGTGTATAATGGTGTATTATAGTAGTATAATGGAGTCTAATGGTGTTTAATGGTGTATTATAGTAGTATAATGGAGTATAATGGAGTATAATGGTGTATTATAGTAGTATAATGGAGTATAATGGTGTATTATAGTAGTATAATGGAGTCTAATGGTGTATAATGGTGTATTATAGTAGTATAATGGAGTCTAATGGTGTATAATGGTGTATTATAGTAGTATAATGGAGTATAATGGAGTATAATGGTGTATTATAGTAGTATAATGGAGTCTAATGGTGTATTATAGTAGTATAATGGAGTATAATGGAGTATAATGGTGTATTATAGTAGTATAATGGAGTATAATGGAGTATAATGGTGTATTATAGTAGTATAATGGAGTCTAATGGTGTATAATGGTGTATTATAGTAGTATAATGGAGTATAATGGAGTATAATGGTGTATTATAGTAGTATAATGGAGTATAATGGAGTATAATGGTGTATTATAGTAGTATAATGGAGTCTAATGGTGTATTATAGTAGTATAATGGAGTATAATGGAGTATAATGGTGTATTATAGTAGTATAATGGAGTATAATGGTGTATAATGGTGTATTATAGTAGTATAATGGAGTCTAATGGTGTATAATGGTGTATTATAGTAGTATAATGGAGTATAATGGAGTATAATGGTGTATTATAGTAGTATAATGGAGTCTAATGGTGTATAATGGTGTATTATAGTAGTATAATGGAGTATAATGGTGTATTATAGTAGTATAATGGAGTATAATGGAGTCTAATGGTGTATAATGGTG